>NW_026881270.1:0-10721 GCF_032173495.1 Musca vetustissima | reverse complement strand
ACGCCAAAAGTTTGCATAGAGTCATCTTTTGTCTGCAGGCACGATGATGAGCTATATCGGTCCACGTTTAGGCATAGCTCCCATATAAGGGTACCCCCAAATTTGCAGTATTTCGGTGTTCTTGAGCCCGTTTTTCAACCGAATTCGCTGAAATTTGGTAAAATGGGTTCTTTTTGGATACCAAATTTCTCCACTAAAAATTATAAATATAGGTCCTCTTTTTCTGGTAGCCCCCATAGGACGGTACCTCTCAATTTTCAGTTTTTGGGGGGTTTTGACCTGATTTTTTCACCGAATTGACTGTAAAATCTCTCCACAAAAAATTTTTCACCGTAAAATCTCTCCACTAAAAATTATAAATATAGGTCAATTTTTTCGGGTAGCCCCCATATAAGGGTATCCTCCAATTTTCGGTATTTTGGGGTTCTTGAGCACGGTTTTCCACCAAATTCGCAGTAATTTGGTATTTTGTATACCAAGTTTCTCCACTAAAAATTTAAATATAGGTTCTCTTTTTCTGGTAGCCCCCATAGGACGGTACCTCTCAATTTTCAGTTTTTGGGGGGTTTTGACCTGATTTTTTCACCGAATTGGCTGTAAAATCTCTCCACTAAAAATTATAAATATAGGTCCATTTTTTCGGGTAGCCCTCATATAAGGGTACCCTCCAATTTTCGGTATTTTGGGGTTCTTGAGCACGGTTTTCCACCAAATTCGCTGTAATTTGATATTTTGTAGTCGTATATGGTAACAAATCTTCCTACCAAAAATTATTAATAATCAACCCCTTTTAGGGGTAGTCCCCTTATAACCCCATTTTTTATATTAAAATAGTTAGCGGATTTTTCCCGTGTATTGGGGTTATTACATATAGCTGTATTCCACCATAGTTGGGGGATATTCGGTAGACGAAATTTTTAGTTCATAGCCCACATAGTATGGAATTCTAAAACGATTTAGTCGATTTAATTTTAATTTTCTATCGGAGGATATCGACATAGAAACTAAAACGTGAGGTTTGAGAATGAACTGTATCGACCCGCATTTAGGACCAGGTCCTATATAGAACATCCTTCCTATTTAATATTTAGCGTGATGGACGGTATTGGGATTCAAAACTAAAATATTAGCTTGGAACTTGAGCTACATCGGCCGTTAATTAGGCCTAACCCTTTATGTAATGAAAACACAGTTGCTAATTACTACACAATGTTGTCAATATTGGTCCCGCTTTAGTATGCCTCATATATAATATTGCCCTCTAAATTGGAGTATTTTCAGGATGTTTCACCGTACCATGCGTTAATAATATATGTTAACATTTTAAGGTTTTGAGATTTTAGGAAAACCCCCATTGAAATTGCTGAATTTTCTATTTGGTTTACAACAATCGATTGGAAGAATTGTCGTTATATGTATGTTCCGTATGTTTTCATTTCAAAAATTTGTCAGTATTTCTATGGTGGAGGGTATCCAAAGTTCGGCCCGGCCGAACCTAACGCTTTTTTACTTGTTATTTATTCATCACATTAATTTGCAATGGTTCTTAGCATGCATTTTATAGAAAATAGTATGAAAATGGAAAAGCTCTCAATTTGTGAACGAATTTCCGTTATAAATCATTAAAAGTCGTAGATCTATTCAATAGCTAACGATGGTGTAGGATAACGCGAGAAAAACATATTTTTTGGTATCCTAGATGAGTGGTTGGCCTTCAATGATTATATTGTTTTATGTACACGGATGTGGAATTTACACTTAAATGTTCACAGGTGCTTACGTATTCATATATTATTTAGTAACCCATTACCACGCTAGAGGGCTGAAATATAGCGCTAATCGCTTTGAAATTTTCATTGAGGATCCAGGTATGGTCAAGAACAACGTCAATAATTTTCGGTGATGATCAGATAATAACATTGGTATGAAGTGGACCGAAAACTAATTTTTTGTGGTTTTTCGAACCGATCTAAAGGCCAAAATCTGGACAAGTAATTAGAAGAGCTGTACTGAATATTAGTAATATTTGTTGACCTCTAGTCGGTCAAAAGGATGCAAACATCGCGAAATATTATCCAAGTTCAGAATGTAGTTCCACATAAAGTTAAATTCTCGTGGAAGTTGTGTATGGTATCATATGGTCGGCCCCGTCCGACTGTACTTCTAATTTGTTCCGCGTTTTCGGTTTGGTTCTAAGAGTTTGTCGTAATCATTTCACCTGCGGAGGATATCGAGATAAAAAGCTAGAACGTAAGGTTCCATAAGGAACTATATATGAACTATAACACGCTATTAGCCCCTGTGTGAGAGGTACAAGAAGGAGTGAACTGATATTCCCCATCTTCGAACAAAGTTTGGATGCAATCAAAATTTTCTGAAACAAATTTGGTCCAAAGAAACATGGGGTCTAGAACCATTTTCACCGTGTCATAAGGCTGAGAGTATAATTATCCATTAAAAATTTCTGAAATTTGGATTATGGTTTACATAATCGGTTTGTAGAAATGCCGGTATAGGTCCACTTTTCGATATTTTCCCTATATTTTCATTTCAAGTACCTGTCAGTATATCTATGCTGGAGGGTATCCAAAGTTCGGTACGGCCAAACTTAACGCTATTTCACTTGTTATTATTGGCGCCTGGTTTTGCCCCAAATGAAGTTCAAGAAAAAGAGAAGATATCTTTTAATAAAAACATAAATTTTAACAAATATTTTCGTATAAACCCATGCTTTCATTGGTAGCCCAAAAACCACTCAAAAATATCCAAATATCCAATATTGGCCATATATGCATATTTTTGCTACATCAAACAATTTTTTTTTCAATCACCAAAAAAGTTCAACCTATAACAGTAGACCAAAAATATGTTATGTTTTTTTATTATTACAAGTAAATACCTGTGGTCAATGAATTCATTTAAAAAAAAGTAAAATGTTTTTCTACTTGCATTTCCAATGAATATTGGCCTTCACTGGTGAGATGTATAAACAAGAACAAACATTTTTTTAATTAAATTCCCATGCGAACAGTGTTGCGTTCAAAAAAAATTTTTCCGCCCAAAATGTCCCATAAAAAGGGCCAAAATGAACAATTTATGCCCAAAAAGTCAAGATTTTAAAAAGTATACCCTGACGTTATATTTTAACAAGTAAAAACGTGTAGGTCGGCGTTGCCGACAGATATATACAATCGAATGATATTGAATTTGTAAATATTGAAAATGTTGATTTTTTTTTTGGGGAAATGTAACAGAAGGAGTGGGCCAATGAATCCCATCTTCAAACTTGATCTAAGCTTGGTAAATGTAATAGGTTGTGCAAAGTTTGGTTCAAATCGGACATTTCATTAGCCTAATATTGGATTTATAAATATTGCTGGTGCGCACGATAACTCTTGAAGGTAACTAGTTTAAGTTCAAAGATGGGGAATATCAAACCACTCCTTCTGGTACCTCCCACACAAAAATGTTGATGAACATTATTTTATAAGTTTTGTACAACATAATATTTTAAACAAGACTGTATAATAGTGGAATATGGTCCACTACTTCTGTACATCCCCATGAAAAGGTCAATATTTTGAAAATTGAAGCGAACTTAGTCCAACGTAATATTTTAAAACCTAAATCAAGTCCTAAAATGGGATGCATCAGTTCAATTCTTCTGATACATCACCACAAAGTGTCTAATATTAGGCGAATGGAATGCCCGATTTGAATAAGGCAAATTTAGGACAATTTTCGGCTACCATCATCTGTAGTACATCCCCCACAAATAGTCACAATTATCCACCTAGGGATAATTGATTGTTTTTTACTTGTTTAACCAAAATAGAACAAGTCAGCGGAGCAGCATAGTCCATATGTTTCCCTATACAAATACCACTGGATTTAAATTTTCAGCAACAATTGCCCATATTTGTGCCTCTAATATTAACAATGTAGAAAGGATTGTTTATTCGATTTGATCCACCAAATATTAACCGATCATTGGCCTAACCGGTAGGTGTCGGCCTACATGCAAATGACAAAGGATCCATAACTACAAATTATAATGGGCAGACGGTCGAGATATATCGGTATACTGTAAAGAGCAATATTACGCCTTTTTTAAATTATTGGGCCTATCATATACCTCACAACATCGAGAAGACAAATATAAAAATATCAATATGATGAAAACAAAAAATGCCCAAAATCCGCCCAAGTCATAAATTTTACATTTTTTATGCCCACTTTTGGGCATAAATGCCCACTTTCGGCAACACTGCATGCGAAGCTACAATTTTTTGTTATTTTAATAAAATCATATAAATTTGCTCATTTGCTAGGATCTGTATATGCTGTTATATATTTACATGAATTGTTTTTGCTGCTTTTGTTATAAAAAAGTTATTTTTCTGTTTTGTGTGAATTCTGAAGTAAACCACAATATTCGTTTTTATTAACCCTTTGAGCCCCGAATTTTTTCCGCAAACTTAGAACAAATTTCTGTTCACAGGTTTAATGCAATTATCCTAAATAGGATATGCACAAAATTTGACATCGATATATCCTTGCATTCGGGAGATACAGCAAATTCTTTCGGAAAAAATAAAGTCCAATATCAAGAAAACCAAATGCAAAATCTTCAGAAAAATCATTTTAAATTATTCCCTATATTCAATTTTTCAAGAATCAAAAATAATTCTGAGGGTAGAATTTGTACAATTTGAATACGAAGCGATTTAAATAATTTGGACTGTATACACAAATTAGTACTGTACACAAATTTACCCTCTTGTCTATATTGAAAATCTCATAACTTTACCAAAATTTTGAATTTTTTTGATTTTTCTTTTGATATGTGTAGTCCATAATCAGGTCTTGACATATGAAATCCAAATAATACATATCTACTAGCTGCATATAAAATATAAGCACTAAAACATTTTATTGCCTGTGGGCAACATTGGGCCACAAAGGGTTAATAATCGTAGTTTACAAAATTATTTTGTTACTGATAACTATTATAGAGAAAAACTATTATTCTAGATAGATTGAGAGCTTTTGTTATTAAACCCTTTATTTTTGTTTTTTTTTCTGAGCAACAAATGTCTTTAATATAAACTTTTATTTATAACATATTACATTTTACTTTATATTGTGAGCAACTAATAATAAATTAGTTGTGTTTAAAACTGAGACCTGACCTAATATCAAGCTTTTACATCATCATTTCATGGTTTAAATAATTTTTTGCAGTATTTTAAACTCAATCAACATAATACAAATCCACTTAAATACCAAAAGCAGAAAAAACAGTTTATTTTCAAAACATCAGTCCATTATAAAAATTGGGTGCCAGAAGGAAAACAGAATATAAAAACGTATTTATATATAATAAAAATAATCGAATTGACTTTAGTATATAATTGTGTTGAAATGTCCATTAGTCTTAATGTTTAAGAAAATAAAAGCACATAAAACTAAATTATCTTTGGAAAAATTTTGGCACAAATTTCACAGAGTCATAAATTATAAGTTTCATAATAAAACTTGTTGCCAAAAAAAGCTATCTGTATTACATTCACTTGTCCCGAATACGAAACTGGTAACAATTTTAAAGCCAAAACTAAACCACCCAATATACAAATTTTCTACATACATATATATATATATATATAGTGCTGTTGCAACAAAGGCAAGTGAAAAAAACAATATAAAAGAATGGGTCGAACTTTTAATATTTTTGAATATTGATTTCAATATTTTCTGTCAAAACTATTAAAGCGTATTTTTTTTCAAGGATAAATTAGGCGTGGGTTTGTAAATAATTTTTTTAAGGAACAATTAAGTGTGAATTTTTAAAATTATTTCAAAAATAATTTAGGCATGACTTTTCAAAATAATTTTTTTTTAAGAATAAATTAATGGTTTTAATTTAAAAAAAAATAAATTTTTTAAAAATATATTTTTAAGGATAAGCATAGGCGTATATTTTTATACACTCCACCATAGAATGGAGGGTATATTAATTTTGTCATTCCGTTTGTAACTCATCGAAATATTTATTTCGGACCCCATAAAGTATATATATTCTTAATCAGGGTAAAATTCTAAGACCAACTAGCCATGACCGTCCGTCTGTCCGTCTGTTGTAATCACCCTATCTTCTGAAGGAATTGAGATAGGGTGCTGAAATTGGTTTCTTATTGGGTACTATATGTCTCTAAAAAAAATTATAAATATAGGTCCACTTTTTCTGATAGCCCCCATATAACGGTACCCCCTAATTTTCAGTATTTTGGGGGGTTTGATCGTATTTGTTTACCGAATTGGCTATAATTTAGTATTTTGAGTTCTTAAAAGATACCAAATCTCTCCACAAAAAATTATGAATATAGGTCAATTTTTTTGAATAGCCCCCCTATAAGGGTACACCTACTTTTCGGTATTATGGGTTCTTGAGCGCGTTTTTATACCGAATGGTTTGCAATTTGGTATTTTGCAGTCGTATATGGTAACAAATATCCCTACCAAAAATTATTAATATTCGCCAGCTTTTTGGGGTAGTCCCCATATAATCCTTTTTTTATACCCTCCACCATAGTATGGAAGGCATATTAATTTTGTCATTCCGTTTGTAACTCATCGAAATAATCATTTCCGACCCTATAAAGTATATATATTCTTGATTAGTGTAAAATTTTAAGACGATCTAGCCATGTCCGTCTGTTGTAATAACGCTATATTCTGAAGGAATTGAGATAGGGTGCTGAAATATTATTATATTATATATTAAAATAGTTATCTAATTTGTTCCGCGTTTTGGGATTGGTTCTAAGAATCTGTTGCAATCATTCAATCAATCGAGATAAAAAAACTAGAACGTAAGGTTCGATAATGAACTATATATGAACTATAACCCACATTTAGGCCTAGCCCCTCTGTGGGAGGTACCAGATGGAGTGGACCGATGTTCCCCATCTTCGAAGATGAACTAAGTTTTGAAGAAATAATAAGATGGACAAAGTTTGGGTGAAATCAAAATTTTCTGAAACAAATTTGGTCCAAAGAAACATAGGGTCTAGAATCAATATACTCCCGCATTAGCCATATGGTTGAGGGTATAATCATCCATTAAAAATTTCTGAAATTTTTATCATGGTTTACATAAAGGGTTTGTAGAAATGTCGGTATGAGTCCCCTTTTTGGTATTTTCCCTATATTTTCACTTCAAGTACCTTGTGGAGGGTATCCAAAAGTTCGGCCCGGCCGAACTTAACGCTTTTTCACTTGCTTCAAATATATTTCTTCAAGGGTGTTTTTTTAACGAGCTACATAAGAGTGGATTTTTAACAGCATTTTTTAAGGACCTAAAAATAATAATTTAAGGTTCATCATATTTTAAGATTATTATTAGGGACATTTTTTTCATAATTTTAACAAACTACATAAGCTTAGAGGTTTATATTTATTTAAGGGCCACTTAAAGATTTTTTCACCAAAATTAAGATTTTATTGAATAGCAAATATAAACGATATCTCGTTTTCATTTTCGAATAGCACAAACTTATTTTTTCCATATCCTACTACAGGATATAATATCAAACTATAAGCATAAATATTATATCTAGCTTTCCCAGAATTGTTCATATTAAAAATAATAAAATTTTCATACAACGAACATTTATATATTAGAAAAATATTCTGCGAAGGCCAACCCATTGCATTTCTCATTTTGAAAAAAAACAAACACACACACAAGTGAGATTGTAGTAATTTGTATGGTAGTAAGTAAATATTTTTAGACTAGTATATACCCGCTACTTCGTTAGCGAATGTGGGATACATACACCGATTTCAGGATTATAATTCTATCGGTTCTCCCACAATTCAAATCGTACCAAATTTAGTACACCGTAGTACGAATTTCGAAAACTTCCTACTTAAACCCAACCCTACATCTCCAAAGTGATCCTATATCCAGGTTTCCGGATTCGGTTCACTCACAATTTAAATTGTTCCAAATTTAGTACACATTAGTACCAATTTCCAAGACTTCCTTCTTACCACAAACCTACACCTCCATAGTGATCTTAAATCCAAGTTTCAGGATTCCAACTCTATCGGTTCACTCACAATTCAAATTTTACCAAATTTAATACACCGTAGTACCAATTTTCAAAATATTCTACATACCCCAATCCTACGCCCCACACGAATCCTAAATCCATGTTTCAGGATTTCAACTCTATTGGTCCACTCACAATTCAAATTGTACCAAATTTAGTACGCAGTATTACGAATTTCCACAACTTCCTACTTAACTCAAGCCTTCACCCCCACAATGATTCCAAATTAAAATTTTAGGATTTCAACTCTATTTGTTCACTCACAATTCAAATTGTACCAAATTTAGTACACAGTAGTACCAATTTTCAAAACATTCTACATAACCCAATCCTACACCTCCACAGTGATCCTAAATCAAAATTTCAGGATTCCAACTCTATTGCTTCACCAAATTTTAAATTGTACCAAATTTAGTACACTTCTAAAATTTCTTACCTACCCCAACCCTACACCTCCAAAGTGATACCAAATCCATGTTTCCGGATTTCAACTCTATTGGTTCACTCACAATTCAAATTGTACCAAATTTAGTACACAATAGTACAAATTTCTAAAACTTTTGCATGTCTCAATCTTACTCCTCAACAGTGATCCTGACTCCAAATTTCATGATTCTACTTCTATTGGTTGACCTAAAATTCACATTGTACTAAATTTAGTACACATTTAATACTCATTAAACTGAATCCTGACCCCAATCCCACACCTCTACAGTGATCCTGAATCACCCAAATCCAGACTGTACCGATTATAGTACGATTTAGTATTTTTCGCACACATAAGTAATAAATTTCCAAAAATACGTTCATATCCCAATCCTACACTCCGACAGTAATGTTCATTTCAAATTTCAGGATTCCAGCTCGATTTGTATCTCTAAATTAAATTTGTACCAAATATAGTACCATATAGTACTTTTCGTACACATGAATACACGTTTTGAAAACCATCTCCTTAAATAGACCCTACATCTCAACCCTTATTAGCATTCCAAATTTCAAGTTTTTAGCTCTATCCATTCACATGCTACGAAATTGTACTAAATTTAGTACATTTTAGTACTTTTCGGATAGTTATAGTTCAAATTGCCTAAAACCCTTTTCTACACCTATCCTACACTCCATCAGCGACCATCTTTATTTGTTTCTCCATCTTTCATTTGGTATTTTTTGTTTTGCGATTCTTTATAAACGAATGATTGCTATGGATGAGCCAAAAATTTGGTATAGAATCTAAAACACACACAAACACAGCTCCACTATTACTGTTGGTATGGCCAGCAACAAATGTTTTATAAAGTACAAAAAACAAAAAAAGCAAAAAAAAAACATTCTAAATGAAACCCAAATACTACAATTTCGCATACATACGAGTATACATACATATATTGTGGATTCATGACATTTTCTTGTAACAGAATATTTGAAATCGGCATATACGTTTGCCTAATGCCACCACCTTATTCTACGACTCTGTTCTACACATTAGTTCATAGGTCGGATTGTTCAAACTGTTGTTCCTGTCTGCATAACAAAGGAGTAACGCATCGTTGTTTTTAATATTATTTTGCTAGTTGTATGCATAAAATGCATATGTCTGTTTGAGTATTTTTCTATATAATTGAATGCCTGTGGCCTTCCGGAACAGCAGTACTCCTACATTAAAATGAGGGTAGAGGATTAAATATATGAAGTCTGGTAATTTTCTATGGACGGGTATAATTTATAAAGTTAACTACACAATTTCGAAATGTGTGGTTTATACGCTCTCCGATACGAAGATTTTTAAAAAAATTTCGTCAGGGACCTTCATAGAGTAGAACAATATAAGAGAGGGTTTTTTAAAGAACATTTTTGCAAAGTCCACTATAAACCAGTTTTTTTAAGAATATCTTTCCAAAAAAATTGTGGACTCTTTAAAGAATGTTTTCGCAAGTACTAATATACTCGTCGATTCATAAAGAATATTATTCAAGCACCAAAGGTAGAGTGAATTTTTTAAAAAATATTATTTCACGGACCATCACAGGCGTAATTTTTTGAACATTTTTTTTTTTCAAGGACTAACACAAGTACGGCGTAGGGGATGATACATACCAATCAACGGCTCTGATTGGCTTTAACATGCCAAAGTCCAGGCATATCATGGTCCCTCTTTCATCTCAATTAGTAACAGGAGAATAAAAGACCTCTCTAGATTCACTCAGGTAGATGAGCGAATTACTATAATCCGTATAAAAGCGGAGTTCTTCTACATCAGTCTCATTTGCGCCCATGCTCCGACCGAAGATAAAGATGAACAGACCAAAGACATATTTTGCGAGCGCCTAGAAACAACATATGACCGTTGCCCTGGCCATGACATTAAAATGCTGCTAGGAGATTTTAATGCAAAAATCGGAAGGGAAATATCTTTGGCCCCACCGTCGGAAAATTCAGCCTCCATTAAGAAACATCAGACAACGGCATGAGGTTGATTGACTTCGCGGCAGCCAAAAATATGATAGTTAGCAGCAACAAATTCAAGCATCTCGATATACACAAGGCCACTTGGATTTCTCCCGATCAAACAACGAGAAATGAAATCTATTATGTTGTGATAGA
>NW_026881269.1:0-11003 GCF_032173495.1 Musca vetustissima | reverse complement strand
GTATCATAAGGAAACGCTTTGGTGGTCATCGACAAAAAACTACTTCAATTTCAACGACGACCACCTTCACTACATAGGTTCATACGACGAAGATAAAAGTTAAAAGAATGGTGACGATAACAACAACGTTAGGGGCATTGAACCGTTGAAATGGTTTATTGCTCTTTAAGCTAACATTTGATATTATAATTTATTTTTAAGGTAACTTCCATCGTAGAATGGATGACCGCTTTGTGTGAAAGAGGTAGCAAACAGTAAAAATTAAAGGTAGAGGGAAGAAAATTATAACCGTTACTGTTAACGATTATATTGGTAGGTATAAGAATAATATGTTGAATTACACAGTATTTTATACCTTCACATTTAACAAGTTGTGATGTTGGTCTTAAGGCTTTAGGAGTCCAGATAACACAATATTTTAAATCAGCCGATCATCAGAAATGACTTGTGTTTGTTGATTGAAATAAATGAAAACTATCGGGAATTCAATCGGAAATTCCAATAAAAAATTTTCCGCGTCTGGTGTTCGGAAAACTGAATAGTTATTGCTGAAAATACTCTCTATGCTCGATATCTGCCTATCGGTTGCGGTTTGGGGTAAGACATGATCATTGGACTTTACTTACACCCTTCACCACACTGTGGTACAGGGTATTATGTCCTTGTGCATATGTCTGTAACGGGCAAGAGGAATCGAGATAGACTCATGGTTCCTTTTGAGAATATTCATAGAATTACTTTCTGAGTTGATTTGTGCATGTCCGTCTGTCTGTTCGTCCATGTATTTTAGTGAAGAAAATACAGGTCGCAATATGATCCGATTTGGACGAAATTTGGCACATGCCACTTATTTGGACAATATATAGTTTCGTACGATTTTATGTAAATGCTGCATCAAACTCACAATGAGACAAAATTTGACAGAGAATACTGAATTACGTCCAGATTGATGTATGCCAAATTTTGTTGAAATCGGTTCAGATTTAGATATAGCTTTTAAATATAGTTTCGTCCGATTTTATCTAAATGGAGCACCATACCGCCAATATTATTCCAATTAAGACAAAATTTTACACAGAGTACAGAATTAGGTCTATATTGATGTGTGCGAGTTGAGTTTTATTGGAATCGGTTCAGATTTAGATATAGCTCCCACATATAGCTCCTTCCGATTTTATGTACATTAAGCACCAAATAGCCAAATTTAGGTCGATTGGCACAAAACTTTATACAGCTTACTGAATAAGGTGCAAATTTAATATTAGTCCGATTAACACGAAATATTGCACAACGTATAAAATTGAGACTTGAATGATGTTATTGCGTTTTGTTAAATTCGGTGCAGATGCAGCCATAGCTTCCATACCCGTATGTATTTCGAATGGGTGTCTGATTGAAATTGAATTTTTAACATTACGGCGTACCGAATATTAATTTTGCTAGAAATGTTTTTCCAAAAATTTGCCAAATGAAATTATATGTTATATGTTGCAGAAAGACACGAGGGAACATTGATATGCAATTGTAAGGATACATATGTACAATATACCCAAATTGGTGAAGGGTATCATATGGTCGGCCCAGTCCGATTTTACTACTTTCCTTACTGTTTTTTAACTTTGTTTCAAAGATTTTGGTGATTGAGTTGTACTATCGAGAGATGATGTCAATTTTGTTCCATTCCATTCTTCAATTTTGTTCCATTCCATTCATTCTTTTAAAACTTTCGTAATCTTATAGTACAGATTTCCAAAAACCGACTCCTAATCACTGCCATATACACCAACAAAAATTTCTGTTCTATTCTTTTACAAATAATTTATTATAATAATTTAAACTAAGAGTGTAATTGCGAGACTTCTAGCAAAATTTTTCAGAATTATTTAATTGTTTATTACGATATTTAAGAAAAACGTCCGAACATTTTTTACGTTATTAAACTTCTTTTCGTTTAATAACAGATTTCTTTTAGCAGTCAATTTTCAATAAAAATGTTACTTCTTAAAGTGGTTTTTGACATATTTAACGATTTGACTATAAAAAAAATTAATATTTTTTCAGAAAAATAAGTATTTAAGAAAAACTCTAATAAGCAATCAAATTACGTGTTTATGAAATATTAATATCATTTTTATATGTCATGGCTCGTTAAATTTTAAATGGACCATAAGTCTCCGATGTGGTTATGTGTCTACAAGAGTAAACGAAAATACGTTCTCCTGAAAATATGACAAATTTTCTGTTGGGCTTTATTGCATACAATTTGTCTCATGCCTGAGGATAATTTTAACAATTTGCTGTAAGCTTAAAAAGCAAATTACTTCAAATTCCAGCTGTCAGACAGCTGGTGTGAAAATTTACATTGCCTTCGCCATTTCCACAATTCTTGGGCACCGCACAAATAACCATTGAATGGGATGAAGATAAATGAATAAATAAAAAATGTGCGACCCTAACTTGCAAATCATTAGCAAGAAGCAGCAATTTTATGTTTTTCATTGATTTAGTTGTATCTCAATTCACTATGTATGCGTGTGGGTATGTGGTAAATTTGCCACTGTTGACGTCTGTAAATGGTTGGTCTAGGTTAACCCTTTCAGTGTCCAAAAAAATGTTTGTCGGAAAAAAAAAAATCTAAAATTTTGTACTTATAATCATATGAAGGCACAGAGTTTAGAAAAAAGCAATTCTTATTTTAACCCTGGGACAGTTTTGTCTGTCTATCAGCAAAAACAAAGACATAAATTGTAACGGTACATAGGATAACCGAAAAAATTGCAAAGGAAGAGAGTAATTTTAAATGTCGAATATATTCGACAAAAACACTGAAAGGGTTAAAGATCGCTATTCAGTAAATTTCAAGATACAAATTGACATAAATCACAGCAGCTTTAAGAAGAAGTTTGTTCATTACGAAAAAGGGAACACATTCTGTAACTGGGATTGACAGCAAGGAAATAAGGTTCATATTTTAAGGTTTCGTGACATGCAGGACAAAAGAAATACATATGTTGGTGAAGCAGTGAAATATAACAAGACGGTAGTGGAGTAACGATAGATTTGGAAGGTTTTTACGATGGAGGTTGGATTATGATTTTATTATAATATGGATTTTTGAAGTTGAAGTGAGAAATTTAAAAATAATTAAAAAATTGATCCTAGTTATTAGTTATAAGCGTATATTTTGAAGGAGGGACCTCTGATCGACAATTAAAAAAATTGTCATACTATCTGACCTATTAGCGTGTTTTTTAAATATTATTTGTAAAACTATCTGACATATAATATTTTTAAAAACATTTACTGTTAAATATTTAAGAGTGGATTTTTAAAAAAATGTTCGATCAGGTCCCATATATTTCGATGTTTAAGGTACATTTTTCAATGGACTGTCAGATTTATAACAGAGTATTTTTAGTATAATTTTTCAAATAAGCCCTAATCAACACATAATTGACACTTCATCTATATATTAATCTATGTGTCAATGTTCGCATTATCCTCAACACTTTCCAACATTTCGGAATTAATTAAACTTATTTATTGAAAGACGAAAAAACCAGAAGAATTTAAAATTAAATGAATAGGGCCAGCAGATGAGGTTCTTAAGTGAACCCCCCATTCTTGATTTTTTTTAGATCTTAAATGAGCTGGTATATAAATACAAATGCTTGTTAAGGTTTGCACCTTTGCACATATGTATTTGAAGATTTAAAAAGGAAGAAAAATTAATACAAAAAAATTTTGTTCTTGTTGTTTTTTGTGGTTAAAGAAAAGTCCTTATTTTTGATGGCGGGCATGATAACACCTCACTGGAACATCGGAATCCTAAAATTCCAACGGTGTCAGAAAGAGTACATGTCTGGCTCTCGTATGAACTAGGATTATTGACTTCGCACAACAATTAACAAAATGCCGGAACTTTGAAAAAATTGTGTAAAATAGCCTATTTTTGACCACAAACTAAGTTAAAAAATAAGGAAGATCTTCACCGATTGGCTTTATCCTAGTTCATTCGATAGCTCTACACTCACAGAGAAACGTTTTTGTGTTACCATGCCCGCTATTCGCAAAACCGCTGTTTGGAGAAAAACACGTTTAAATTTTGAGAAGCCCTCTGGCTATCACTTGATGCTAACACAATAAATCGGCTATATCTTCAAAAATTTTTAAGATTTTCACTTGAAAATTTATAGGGACATTCTTGATTTAGGGTAGGTTCGAATTAAATCAAAATACAAAATTAAGTTTTATGAATCCGAGAATGGGGGGTCCCCTTAAACTTATTGTGAGCTCCTAACAACAACTAACTAAGTCTTTAATAAGAAAATCCATATGTCCAGTGTGACAGTATTCATTTTTCTTCTTCTGTGTCACCGAAAGGCATGTTGATGCATACATGTACAACTACAACCAGTGAGGAAAGTAGTAAAGTCGGACTGGGCCGACTATATGATACCCTTCACCACTTTGGGTACATATGTATCCGAAAAAACGTCGCTTTTTTGAAGGGATTTTGACATGAAATTGAATGAACTTATGCTAAATTTCATTTCGTTTGGACAAGTTTAGAGTCGTTTGCTCACAGTGGGACAGATTTGTGTAAATCGATTTAAAGCAAACTTGACACACTCTATTCGGCATGCTGCACTGTTTAAAATTTAACCTCAATAAATAAGTCGAAATTATATATGGAAGCTACGAGATATCTATATCTCAACCGATTTGAAGCAAACTTGCCAGAGATTAATTTATACTAATTTTAATACGTTGTGTCAATCGGCCTAGCTGTGGATCTTTAGTGCACAATTTACTTAAAATCGGACGAAAATATATATAGGAGGTGTACACATCATTCTAGACTTAATTCAATACGCTATGCCAAAATTCATGCAAATCGCATGATTTTCAGAGAATTTGGTGCACCATTTACTTAAAATCGGACGAAACTATGTATGGAAGCTATATCTAAATATGAACCGATTTTCACGAAACTTAGCACACATCATTCTAGACTTAATTCAATACCCTATACCAAATTTCGTGCAAATCGAAAGATATACAGGGGAATTGGTAGACCATTTACCAAAAATCGGGCGAAACTATATATGGGAGCTATATTTAAATCTTAACCGATTTTCACTAAACTTAGCGCAGGTCATTCTAGACGTAATTCAATCCGCTATGCCAAAATTCGTGAAAATCAAATAATTTTCAGGGACTTTGGTGCACCATTTACCTAAAATCGGGCGGAACTATATATGGGAGCTATATCTAAATCTGAACCGATTTTCAGAAAACTTAACACACATCATTCTAGACCTAATTCAGTAGGCTGTACAAAATTTCGTGCAAATCAAAAGATATTTAGGGACATTGGTACCTCATTTACCTTAAATCGAACGAAAATATAGATGGGATGGGAAAATTGAACCGATTTTTCCCAATTTTAAAAGGGTTTGTCCTTGGGCCAAACAAATGAGCTGTGCCAAATTTCATCCAATTCGGATCATAAATGCGAACTGTACTTTATTTACAATTTAACATGGACAGACGGACGGACGGACATGCATAAATCGACTCAGAAAGTGATTCTATGCATATTCTCAAAAGGAACCATGGGTCTATATGGATTATTTTTTGCCTGTTACAAACATATGCACAAAGACATAATACCCTGTACCATAGTGTGGTGAAGGGTATAAAAGCGGTTACATAAAAGAAGCACCACCATACTACTTGCAGACCTTTGGCAGTTTGTGAGATGTTACCAACCATCCACCCTGTTCGTCTCGTGGTTAAACTACTATTGCGATGGTGTTGATATTTAAACATCTATCCATGCATTGAGCTTAAGTAGAATTTTCACACACACAGCGGACAAGAAAAATGCAATAAAATCCCATCGGATAGCGATTTCACGGAAAAAAGGCAAACGAGGGAAAATGTGCGAAAGCGAAATCAGATTGTAATTTATTTATATGTAACACGTTCGGTGTAGCAACATAACACACCAGTTGGGCATATATGTTTCGACCATTTGTGGGAGTTCTTCCGGTATTTTGGCAACCGTTTTTTATTGCTTACGCTGTAATATAAATACCAAAAAATTATGGAAATTTTTCAGAATGCCTGATATATTTTTGTTGAATGAAACAGAATTTCATTATTTTCTTTTTGTGTATTTTTTTTTACAATTGTATAATTATTTAATTTAAAGGGAAATATATTTTCCATAGCTGTTGATGTTGAGCAATAAGAACAAGGACACTCACGATTCAATATTAAACAAGTAAGTACATTTGTGATTTTTACAAAAACCAAATATTGAAATTTAATTATTTACCTCTAAAGATGTATATACAATATATGTAAATATATCCCAATTGGTGAAGGGTATCATATAGTCGGCCCAGCCCAGGTGAAGAGTGAATTTGTACCTATATTTTTGTAACTTTTTAATCAATATTTTTCTAATGACTATTAAATATGGAGTTATAAGAACCATATGGACTATAAGCATGGAATTTTCCAAGGACCATGGAATTAAATGTGTGAAAACGTTGAGAACCGTTTTACATTAAGCCTTTCATGTGCGCCAATTTAACAATGCTTTATGTGAGACAGTGGCACAGTTATTCCAGTCTTTAAATTTTATAAATCCATATTAAATACATATTTGCTTTTTTGTTTCAGATGTGCAAATATCAGGTGCATTATTTTGGTTGTTGGCAAAATATCAGAAACTAAAACAAAGACGTAGTTAGTTAAGGGATGTGATATTCAAAATAAAATTTTTCCCACAAAAGCTCTAAGAATTTCTACTTTTTTGACTACATCACTGTACAGTTGACACACCATGAAGTGATAAATTTGGTTTAGTAGATGAAATTTGCGAACTACCAGTAACAATAGAATAAAGACAACGAATGCATGTAGATATATAAAGGATTATAACTATATCCATATTGCTATACAGCGGTCACAGGGACATCATGAAATATTCGTATGAGTGAACATCTGCAATGTGTCGAACATATGAAATAGCAAAACGTATCGAAAATTTCGTTTTAGCAGACAGGAATTTATTGCATGTGGAGTGGTTTACAGAATGATACTTACGTTAAGTTATTGTTTCTATGGTGATGATGGATCATGACAAGGGTATTAGTAGATTTATATTAAAGTAAAGAAAGTAGTAAAGTCGGACGGGGCCGTCCGATTCCAAACAAACTTGTCACAGGTTAGGTTATACTAATTTCAGAACGTTTTGTTCCTATTGGTTCTTTAGTACGTCAATTACTTAAAATCAATCTATAATAAAAGGGAGCTATATCTAAATCTGGACCGATTTTCACGAAACTTGGCAGACATCATTCTAGGCTCAATTAAGTACGTTATGCCAAATTTCGTGCAAATCGAAAGATATTTAGCGACTTTGGTGGTTCATTTACATCAAATCGGACGAAACTATATATGGGAGCTATATCTAAATCTGGACCGATTTTCTCCAAATTTGGCAGACATCACTCTAGGCTTAATTCAGTACGTTATGCCAAATTTCGTGCAAATCAAAAGATATATAGTGACTTTGGGCACCATTTACATGAAATCGGACGAAACTATATACGGGAGCTATATCTAAATCTGGACCGATTTTCACGAAACTTGGCAGACATCATTCTAGACCTAAATGATTAGGCTGTGCCAAATTTCGTGCAAATCGAAAGATATATAGACTCTTTGGGGCACCATTTACATGAAATCGGACGAAACTATATATTGGAGCTATATCTAAATCTGGACCGATTTTCCCCAAACTTGGCATACATCACTCTAGGCTTAATTCAGCACGTTATACCAAATTTCGTGCAATTCGAAGGATATATAGGGACTTTGGTGCAACATTTACACGAAATCAAACGATACTATATATGGGATCTATATCTAAATCTGAACCGATTTACATTAAATCGGTTAAATATATATATGGGAGCTATATCTAAATCTGAACCGATTTTTCCCAATTTCAATAGGGTTCGTCCTTGGGCCGAATAAGTGACCTATGCCAAATTTCATCCAATTCGGATCATAAATGCGACCTGTACTTTGTTTAAAATTTAACATGGACAGACAGACAGACGGACGGACGGACATGCATAAATCGATAAATCTATCCTGTTTCCTTTTGCCTGCACAAAGACATAATACCCTGTACCACAGTGTGGTGAAGGGTATAAAGAACAAAAAAAAAAAAACAAAACTAAAATCTGTACATTTATTTTCTTATTCTTTAACCCTTTCAGTGTCAAAATAAATTTTTGTCGGAATAAAAATCTAAAATTTTGTACTTAAAATCATATAAAGGCATAGAGTTTAGAAAAGAAAGCAATTTCCATTTTAACCCTCGGACAGTTTCGTCTGTTTTTCAGCAAAAACAAAACCATCAATGTTAACGGTACATAGGATAACGGAAAAATCGCAAAGAAAGAGAGAATTTTTCAATGTCGAATATATTCGACAAAAACACTGAAAGGGTTAATCCTTCGAATCCTATTGAAATTGGGAAAAATCGGTGCAGATTTAGATATAGCTCCTATATATATTTTCGTCCGATTTAAGGTAAATGGTGCACCAAAGTTCCTATATATCTTTCGATTTGCACGATATTTGGCACAGTTGTTGTGCGCAAAGTTTCGTGAAAATCGGTTCAGATGGCTCTCATATATACTTTCGTCCGATTTAAGGGAACCCCCCTCATTTCCGATTTTAATTTTTCAAGATTTTCAATGGGCTGGTAAATTAATACCAATGCTTGTTAAGGTTTGTAACTTCACACATATATATTTGAAGATTTAAAAGAGAAGAAAAATAATTTACAAACAATTTTTGTTGTTGTTTTTTGTAATTAAAGAGAAGTCCTAATATTTGATGGCGGGCACGATAACTCCTCACTGGAACATCGGAATACGAAAATTCCAACGGTGTTAGAAAGAGTGCATGTCTGACTCTCGTATGAACTAGAATTGTTGACTTCGCTCTAAAGTTAACAAAATGGCGGACCTTTGAAAAAATATTTTTGGAAAATCGCCTATTTTTGAACAAAAACCATGTTAAAACCAGTAAGGAAAGTAGTAAAGTCGGGCGGGGCCGACTATATGATACCCTTCACCACTTTGGATATACATAAAAGATGCTCCGGAAGATAGAATAATTATAGCATCTTTGGGGGACATGAAATCGGACATTTGTATAAAATCAAACAAAATTATATATAAAAGCTATATGTAAATCTCGATTTTGAGGAAAAAAGGCTTGAATAGTCGTTGTCGACTATATTAGTGTTGTAGGTTACATGGAATAATTGGTTTCCTTTCTTTTATGAAAGTACTTAGCTCCACCGCCACGTCAAGGCTTATTCCTTGGAGGAGTAAAACAGTCGAATAATAAAACACTACTGTACTAAGTAGCGGTCATTCAACATGTTTCAATTGTTAATAGAGCCATCATGTAATGATGGTGGAAATAACATATTTAATATATCTTCGTTGTCCGACAAAATTTTTAACAGGTGTTAAGAATTGGAGACAAAAAAATGGAATAATTAGTTTCCCTTCTAGTGTGAAAGTACTTAGCTCCACCGCCACGTCAAGGCTTATTCCAAGGAGGAGTAAACAGTCCAATGATATAAAGCTACTACGCTGAATAGCTTATCCTTCGACATGTTTTGTTTGTATCATTACTTGTAATATAATTGTAAGAAAAACAATCAATTCAAGCAAATATCATTGTCTTAAAACTGTTAACATAAGTTAACAATTAAAGACACTTTTAATATGTATTCATTTTGATATACAAATAATATATCAAATGTACAATTGCATTTTGTTTCTTTCTAAAATGATGAATTATAATCTAAGAATTTGTTACAGCTTAATTTAATATGTTAACACATATCACGTCATAGCATTTACTTAACTAATAATTAATACAATAAGAGAAAATATTACAAATTAATTGGATATGTTAACACATATCGCGTCATGGTAACTATGTACCGTTTCGTATGTTACAGCATTTATTATGCTATTGTCAATATTACTGAAACACCAATCAATTTGTGTTAAACCTTTCGTTGTTGGCGTATTCAGAATAGAAAGAAGATTGTTATTATTTAGGAGTATTTCAGTTTCCGATAATGTTCGTTGTCGGCATATATTGAAATCTCCTAATATGACAACCTTTTGAGAGCTTGTACTTATGCAGTTGTTCAGAACATAGTTTAGCTCATCATGTACCGAAGTCACCCCGAAATTGTTGTTCCGATATAAGGTCATTACACATATATCTCTTATTTGAAATACCAAAAGTTCCAGTGTTTTATTATGCACATGGACCTGCTTGTGGTATTTATATTGGGTAAATTCACATATTTCATTTTTTACAAAAACAATTATGCCGCGCTTACATCTACGACAGCTCTGATCAGTGGAATCCAGTCTCATTCTTGGCAATACTGTGAACCCTGGAATATCATATGTTTCATGATGTAGTGTCCACGTTTCAACCAAACATATTATGTCAGCGTTTAACATTAACGAGTCATTGCGAATATCTTCAATATGAGCATGAAGGCTTTGAACATTATGATATACAATCTTCAAAGCGTTATTATCATGCATAAACTCGTAATGGCTTTAAATGAACAGCAACTTTTTCATACGTAGCTCCCTGGCTTTTATGAATAGTTATCCCCTCTGCTGGTACAACTGGAAACTGCTTTCGATCGATATTAACTTGTTCATTACGTTTATATTGAAACGTTTTTACACAAACATCAATTGGAGTCCACAACAATTCAGATGGATGTCTTCTTTTGGAACGAGCTATGGCTCCTGTATTTTCCTGAGGAAATTTCATCCATAGAGTACAAGGTTTTCTAGTTGAGCCGATAAAATTTACTTCCATAAGTTGGCCGGTAGCTCCATTTACCAGACCATCAC
>NW_026881268.1:0-10765 GCF_032173495.1 Musca vetustissima | reverse complement strand
TATGTAGAGGCGCATGTAGATTTTGAGAATTTATAAATTTATTATGGCACCCTCTTTCATTTGCATATGTGTTTAGTTTACGATATGGCTTCATACATATTTAAACATTAGAATTGAGTGTTTTGTTCGTGTATTTGTGCTAGAAAGTAGCCATATTGGATTTATATTTATTTGAGGAGTATTGGTAATTCAGCCGTATTTATATGGATTTAGCCGAGGTTACAAAAGGGTGCAACAGGGAAGACATTTTGGTCATTTGGTTCTGATTGTGAAGCGGTGTATACTTTCATTGGCGAAAAGTTTTAAGTTTGTTATATAACCTGCCAAAAATGAAAAAAAAATTCTAAATCTTCTTTTTTTAAAGTATTTCCGAATACAAAATTTGAATTTCTGGCGTGGACTACTTTTACGCCTTATCAATTTCGGATTTTTTTTATAAAGTTTCCATGGAATTCATCAGACCCATAAATTTGCGTTAGCCAAATTTAATTTGGGAAAACTTTGGCTATTGTCTTTTGCCTTCTCTGGAGCCCTAGTTTTTTTCCTGCAGTACCGCATATATTGTATGTAATTTGCATTGATATTTGGTAAGTTCTCTGCCTGCAGAAGTTTCTCTGTTGTCTCTTCTCTAAAGTGCCTTTGTGTCACTTCTTAATTGCTTTCAGCATCCCCCTTGGTTCTGGTTTTCTGATGCCCTTCATGCCCATAAGCCGTAACACCACAACTTTACCAACATCATCGGCAGCATATTTTAGTTGGTTCGAGCAGTAGAGATCTGTCGGTTGTGTGTTAAAAAAAAAGAGCAAAAATTTATGAAAAAAAATTAGATTCTGGAGAGTAAAGAAATCAGTGAAAATCTAGTGTCTCCAGAAAATCCAGAAAATCAGCTAAAAAAAATTATTGTTAGAAATTAGTTATTTGTTCAGTAAATATGTGATTTTTTGCCAATTATTGCTGATCTTAAAGAAAAAAAAAACAAATTAACATAAAAGAAATCAGTCAGAAACATTCGAAATTGAAACATGAGCACCATCAATTTGTGTGGAAACAGAAGTGTCTCATATATATATATATATATATATATATATATATATATCATATTAACAAAATTTATAATTAAGAGATAAAAAAGAGAACGATTTGTGTAAAAGTGCTGGAGTTATTGCCAGTTTACAACAACTATATCCCCTGTGGAAGGCCTTTCAACGTGGGAGCTCCAATATCAACAAAGTAAGTCCAAATCTCTTATACTATTAGCAAACAACCACCAACCAATTGATAGCTTGGAACTAAGAAGTGAGCGGATTAACCGTTATCGCTCTTAGAATCCACACATCAAATGTAAACAAAACTAATATTTTGTAAATTATTTCTTTTAAACAAAAAGTATTTTTTTTATTTTACGATTAAAAGAATTGGTGTTGGTGTTTGTTTGCCTTTGTTTCCTCTGTTAGGTTATACGGATGTTGGTTTTATTTATGTTAGTGCTCGGTTAACATAAAACTCGCTGTTACGATCATCTAGCACTGTTAACTCTGCTAATGAGAGTATACAGTTTGGAAAGCATTGCTTTCCCTACAAAAATGATTAGCAATATTTTGCTTTTGTTTAAATGTTTTTTTTTCATAAATGAAACCAACCACGTATATCTATTGAAATATTTCTTTTTATAAATGTTGCTATATATGATATAATTTTTTTAAATAACTTTGGATATACATAAATGTATTTTAACCGTCACCAAACATGCAGAAGTTATTCACCGCGTGTGTGTTTGCATGAAAGCAACACTTGTATAGGTCAATGAACTGCACAGCTGATCTTCTGTTAAAGTAAAAGAAATTGAAAAAGAGAACACACAAACATACATAAAGAAAATTAACCTGTAACAAATTGATGATGGTATTTATGTTTCAATTCGAATGATGTCGACATTAAAATATGTTTTTGATATTTTTAATTAATTTTCATTTTTTTTAATATTTTAAATTATTTAATCAATATTAATTATTAATCGATTTTTTATTTTGGGTATGAATATAATTTTTTATTGATAATTTTTTTAAAGTAGATTTTGTTGAAGAATATTTTGCATTCCATTTTTTTCTGTTTAATTAACAAACGAATTTTGCAATGTTAACAATCTAAGATATTTCGATTATTATAATGATTTTTTTTTGTTCAAAAAATAATGTTTTTTTATAAAAATATATTAAAAAAATTGAAATTTCTTATAATTAAAGATTTAGTTGTTAAATTAAGATGAAAACTTTTTTTAATAAATTTTTGGTTTTGTTAACCATGGCCTAAATAGAATTTCCTAATTTGAATTTATAAGGGTTCGGTTAAGTAAGGTGGGGTAATTTCCATATGGGTCTATCATATAAAATTTTAGGATTCGTTGTTGGTTGGATCAATATGGTAGACAGGATGGGAGGGCTGACCATGCACCTACAGCTTTGCATGGCTTAAGCAAACTATGTTGAAAACACTCTTCTTCTTCCTTCTCTTGAGTTTCACCTGAACTATAGGTTCACTTCTATCCCTTTCTAGTCTTCTATCTATTTCCTTTCTTTTATCTATTTCTTATAATAAATTCATGCACGCATTATAAAATTAACTGGTAGTTGGCATATTTAATGGATGAATTTGACAAGAACCTACCCCAACGACGAGCAATAAGGCTGGTGAATTATGCGTGCCTAGTCATATGATTCATCCCAAATCATCTCCATGTCATATAATAGAATATTAACCCGTTGCACACTACAATAAAGTCTCTTGTTTTCAAAAATTTCTCTATATAAACATGCTTTGACACAGCCTCATATAGAGGTCCTCCAAACTTTAGGTATTTTAATGGTTATGTACTTGTTGTACTTCCTATCTTCTGGGTCCTAGGTAGACATAAAACGTGTTCGGAGAAAATTATATAAATAGGTCCATCTTTTGACATAGCAACCGTATAAAGGTTTCTAGTCAAATTTTTCAGAAGGTATAAAATTTTGGGTTTCACAGGATAAACAATTTAGGTCTTCTATAGACTTTTGAAGGTTCTCTTTTATATAGATTTTATATATAGAAATACTTTGGTAAGTCTGTTGATATAATACTTTCGTTATGTTCTCTATGGACAGAATACTTTCTGTGAGCCTTCTACATACCTTCAGTAGATCTTCTATAGACAAAGGGTTGTTGTGGGTATTTTGTAGATTGAAAACAGTTTGTGGGTTTTCAGTGGAGGGAAGACCTTTTTTAGGCTTTCTGAAGATAAATATCTTTTAGATTTTCTTTACATTGAATATAGTCTGGAGGTATGCTGTAAAGTCAGACCCTTTTTAGATCCTATTTAGATAAAAGATGTTTTAATCTACAGACCCTCCTCCGGATCTTTTATATATAAAATTCCTTCCATTGTTAGAAGACCCAAACATGATCTTCTGTGGAAGATAGAATATGGAATATACTCTACAGGTCTACCAGAATATCTATCTTCTATAGATTTCCTATAGTCACAAGGCCTACTGTTGTTCTCTCCAACACGTCCCTTTTTATATTAATTTTCATTCTATTACCCTTCGTCATAAAGCAGAATAGCAACAAACGGTATTGCCTGAATGGTTGGATGCTTGGTTGTCCGGTTGGATGGATGGATGACTGGAAGTTGACTCTGGCACACACACACAGTTATTTTCAAAGTTTATAACGTAACGACTCTTCAGGAAACTCGAGGTAAAACTACGCGCCAATTATTTTCATTACTAAGTAGCAGGAAAAACATGTGCACTCTGGCAAGAAAATTAAAAGAAAACAATGTAAAAACGATGGAAGCAGAACATCACTGGCAGCCTTTCATAGCTGTTATTAATTACCATTGTTAACAACACAGACGGAAGTTGGTTATTGGTCAAGCATTTCCAAGCAAACGACCGCACTTTATGAGGTTGATGTAAGAAAGCGGTTTCAAGCGAAGTCATCGTGCCATGACCAACACTTGAACTATTTATTCGCACAGCTTTCAATGTCCATAAGAAAAGTGACTGCATCGAAGTTTTTGAAGTTGTATTTTTCATTGCTGAATAACTTTAATGAAAATGAAAAATTACAAAAGTTTTTCATTTTGCAATTGATGATATGCCAGAAGATGTTATTAAATATAATTTGTTAATATAGTAATGATTTCATAAAATTATAAATAGTGACTCAGTAAATATGATTCAGAAATGACTGCCAGGAATTTTTATTCGTAAATATTACATTGAATATTAATAATTAAAAATGACTTTTAGAACAGTTTTCCCCACAACATTCGTTCGTGTATTAATAAAACAAAAAGACTTATTACCTATAACTTTATAAAAGAGACTACTAGCAATTATAATTTCATGTTCATTATCGCTTTTTATTGGTTTCTTTGTTTTATTTTTCTTTCCACTATCTAAACTACTTTTTTGCATTTTTAATGACATAATGAAGCTCATACTCGTAGTAGTTGTTTTGTTGCAAAACGTCCACGTAATTATAAAATGCAATTTCATAAAAATAAAACGCAATAACGACCAAACGGAAAAAAGTATACATAAAGATGAAGTAAATTCATTAGCGACAAATAACTGTCAACTATCTAAATGTAAAGTTAAACCAGTAAGGAAAGTAGTAAAGTCGGACGGGGCCGACTATATGATACCCTTCACCACTATGGATATATTAAACAGGACTATTAACATGAAATTGGATGAAATAAAATATGTGATATTTATCTAAATGTGAATCTACCTATATATCCATAAGTTATATAAATCGACTTCAATCAAATATAAATAGGTTATCTGTTGGGCTATGTCTGTACTTCTAGAAAACGCAACTACGTAATTCTATGCTCAATTTTGTACGTTGTGCAAAATTTGATGTCCACCTGACTAGCATGAAGAGTTTGATGTCCAATTTACTTAAAATCGGGCGAAAATATATATGGAAGCTCTATCCAAATATATCGAAGGATATATAGGGACTTTGGTGCACCATTTACATGAAATCGGACGAAACTATATCTGAATCTGGGCCGATTTTCTCGAAACTGGGCAGACATCATTCTAGGCTCAATTCAGTACGTTATGCCAAATTTCCTGCAAATCGAAAGATATATAGGGACTTTGGGGCACCATTAACATGAAATCGGACGAAACTATATATGGGAGCTATATCTAAATCTGGACCGATTTTCGCGAAACTGGGCAGACATCATTCTAGCCTCAATCCAGTACGTTATGCCAAATTTCATGCAAATCGAAAGATATATAAGGACTTTGGTACACCATTTACCTTAAATCAGAGGAAGATATATACGGGAGCTATATCTAAATCTGAACCGATTTTCACGAAACTTTGCACACATCATTCTAGACTTAATTCAGTGCGCTATGCCAAATTTCGTGCAAATCGAAAGATATATAGGGACTTTGGTACTCCATTTACCAAAAATCGGCCGAAACTATATATGGGAGCTATATCTAAATCTGAACCGATTTTCACGAAACTTGGCACACATCTCTCGTGGCTCAATTCAGTACGCTATGCCAAATTTCGTGCAAATCGAAAGATTTTCAGGGTCTAAAGTCTGTAAATCGGGCGAAACTATATATGGGAGCTATATATAAATCTGAACCGATTTTCACGAAACTTGGCACACATCTTTCGTGGCTCAATTCAGTACGCTTTGCCAAATTTCGTGCAAATCGAAAGATTTTCAGGGTCTAAAGTCCGTAAATCGGGCAAAAATATATATGGGAGCTATATCTAAATCTGAACCGATTTTTCCCAATTTCAATAGGGTTCGTCCTTGGGCCAAACAAATGAGCTGTGCCAAATTTCATCCAAATCGGATCATAAATGCGACCTGTACTTTGTTTACAATTTAACACCAACAGACGGACAGACGGACAGACGGACGGACATGCATAAATCGACTTAGAAAGTGATTCTATGCATATTCCCAAAAGGAACCATGTGTCTATCTCGTTTCCTTTCGCCTGTTACAAACATATGCACAAAGACATAATACCCTGTACCACAGTGTGGTGAAGGGTATAAACAGTGAGCGGAGCAGTATAGTAGGACGCGACCATATGATACCCTACACTAGTACCACGGAACTCTAACTTTCTGGGCATTTTTTCCAAGCCTGGGCAATATTTCGATGATACCAATATTTGGTACAGCCTTCCTAATTATTTGACCAGATTCCCTTCGTCGTGGGCTGTGTTGTGATGTTCGGCTTTCAATTGTGACCTATAGGTCGACTCGAAAAAACATAAATGTTAAGGTTTCGGTCCAACTCATACCAAAATTATTATCTGATCATCAACGAAAGTTATATGCGTTATCCTTGAATATACCTGGATCCTCATGGAAAATTTCAAAGCGGTCAGCGCTATATTTCCGCCATCTAGTGTGGTAATGGGTTACTTAATAATATATGAATACTTAAGCACCTGTAATTGGTATCAATATAAAGGTCAACCACTCTTTTTGGATATACTATCAACTTATTGGGCGAATGTTCTTAAGGGGTAAATATATACGTTATAGAATACAAATTATGTAACTTTTCACACAAAAGTGACCCGCTATATATTGCCTGCTCATTATCAAAACCGTCATTCTTATTCTTTGACCCGATCCTCTTCACAATGTGAAAATTCGTGATGTATGGGCCATAATTGCGGCCTCTGAAGCGAGTCCATTTTTTTGTCAATTCCATCCCCTAAATATTAACTGATATTTATCAGAAACAATACGGGTCTTCATTGGCCAGAACTCATCCTACAACTAAAATTCATAACTGTGGCATGTATCGTGTTTACAAATTATAATGGACAGACGGACAAACACATGTCTAGATCGACTCAGCTATGACGATCGGTATGCTTAAAAGTTAATTCTTTATATTTTTTGCAATACTTTTTTTCACAAAACTTAATATTTGTTTATATAAATACCATTGCTCTCTGTCACTAACACACTTGCATGCCAAATAGTAAACTCAAAATATATATATGCTGTTAAGTCGTTTGTGGTTTTCCCATAATATCGTGTGTTTGAGTAGACAGACCCAAAACACACAAACGACAATTCTTAAAAAAAGTCATTCAGACATCTTAGAGAACACCTGAAGTGAACCACACTGTCGACAATGTATAGTCTGTTTACAATTGTATATATATATATATATATACTTATGCATGTTAAAAGTCAAGTGGATTTGAGGAGACAAAGACAACCAAATTCTGTAGAAAATTATAAACTTTTTAATGTCACAAAAGTTAAAAACAGAAAGCTTTAAAACAAATTGGAGTATTTTCGGGCCTTTTTGTTTATTTCATGTGTATCTAAAATTTGTGCATATGGACTTAGGAAAACAAAACAATTGCATAGTTATACCTTCTACCATAAGGTGGAATGTGTGTTAAATTTATCATTCCATTTGCAACACCTAGAAATATTTACTTTAAACCCCATAAAAAATATAATTCCATGTCGATTTATGCAATATTTAAGGAAGAGCTTTGAAATTTTGCACTACCTCTAGGATGGTTGATATTAAAAATGGAATACATAGTTATACGTTTTGGCACAGCTTCCATTAAACGATCCGCCCATTTTTCGGCATTTTAAAGTTTTTAGGCGCAGTTTCAAAAATAAAGAGTTGCAATTTGGAATACCAGGTTCGGGGAGATTATGGGTGTTTTGAGGCTTCAACCGAAAAAACTCTATATTGGCATTTCGTGATTTTGGTAGTTGGCATGCATCTGATCAGTATAGGTTCATGTTTTGATATATCCCCCATCTAGAGTTCCCTTCCAATTTTCAATATTGTTAGGATTTTGCCGCACCTTTCAACCGAAAAGTCTCCAATTTCAAAGTTTGGAAATTCGAAGAGACATGTTTATATTGAAATAGACTGTGAGATATAACGACATTTGCTATAAATATATCATTGGCGAGTTCCTATATTTCCTTCATATATGGAATGCAAAGGATAGTTATGCAAATAAGTATATATAGCAACATTTCTGAGGCATCGTATTGTTCGCCCAATTCAGAAGAGCGGAAGTGTAACCCATTCCGTGACCACTACACTATGATTTATATGAACGCTATGTTACGTATACGTCACCTTGTTATGTAATAATTATTTCCTCTCGAAACAAATTACTATTGATGTATTATTCCTTTTTTCAGAGTTTTTCTAATGTAAATAGATCACGATTTTATAAAATGAATTAATATGAAGAAGAGCAAATAAACCGAGAAATCCACATCTTGTTTAAACTAATTATAATATTAATTAGTTTAAAATTCAATTAATCTGAATTAAAAAAAATTAAAGCAAAGTAAAGTAAATACCACAAATTCTACTCCGAGAAAAGTGTAAATGTTTGTTTTAAATTGAACAACAATATACTTTTATATAATAGAATAAAATGAAATCAATGATATGATGATAATTATTAACAAAAACAACAGCTTTATATAAAATAGCAACAACAACTATGTACAAAATCCTCAAACTATTTAGAGTTCAAAGCTATATTAGGCTATACCTAAATGGGGATTAACTAATGACCGATATAAAACAATTTCAAACCCAATATTTTAGTTTTTTTTAGTTTTTGGGAGGTATCATTAGGAGTTGCCTAATTGATGACCGATATATTTCATCATCGTCAGGTAACGAATATAATCCATAAAATGGTATAATACAACCCCAACAATCAGATAATTATTTAAATAAAAACCAGTAAGGAAAGAAGTAAAGTCAAACGAGGCCGACTATATAATAGTCTTCACCACATTGCATGCATTCAACAGATGCAATCGAACTGACTTCGCATTTTTGAAGAACCATTACACGAAATTAAATGAACAGAAATATGTGGGATGAAACTATATATAGGAGTTAAATGTACATCTCAACCGATTTCAACGAAACCTTCCGCACAGTAGGTTACACTAACTACAGTACTATTTGCTAAATTTTGTGCAAATCGACCATATTTTGGAGATGTGGTGAACCATTAATTGAAAATCGGTTAAGAACCCCATACTCGCGAAAGTGGGGGTACCCTTATATGGGGGCTACCCAAAAAATGAACCAACATTTACAATTTTGTGTGGATAGGTCTACCCAATATGAACTCAAAGTACTAAATTACAGTGAACTCAGTCGAAGAATACGCCCAAACCCCCAAAAGTATTGAAAACTAGCATATGCTCGCTACTTCGTTAGTGAAGTGGGATATATTTAAACACGTATTAATATATTATTTAATTTTCATAGAAAATTTCAATAATTTAATTTTCAATAAATTAAATTTGAGTACTATTTAGTACAAAATTTCATGCTTCGACCTCTAAAGGTTCACCCAATTCCAAATTTAGTTCCATTGAGCATACATTATTTCCATAAGTACCCAACTCGACCATCCAACAAAATTTCCAGCATTTGGAAATTTTGGTTCCAATGATTCCAAATTCAAATTTCAGGATTCCCAACCTATTGATTTACCAACAGTTCAAATTGTACCAAATTTAGTACACAGTAGTACGAATTTCCAAAACTTCCTATTTAACCAATGAAGCCCATCAGTATACTTTAAAGTAGCTGCCTACTCACACGCATTGTTATGCTCTTTCATCCAGTCGTTGTTTGACAGCCAACGAATGAACACATGCTGGGGTGCGCGCACGACGTCGTGTCCACACAACTAGAAAATCACACTTAGGGATAAAAGTATTTCAGTATATATTTATTTTATTATTCAAAACATCACATTATCAAATATTTAATTATTTTAAAAATGAACTATTTGATAATATGACTATTATCTCAGTATATTCTACTTTATAAACTTTATTTGATATTTGTAACATATACAATTTGTAATTCATATAAAAACATTTTTAATAATGATTTTTATATATATAATAACAAAAAAATAATTCATCGATAATGTTTTCCGACCACAAAAATGTACACACAATTTTGTTCAGTACTGTTCTGTTTTCTCTCACACATACTAACGCATTTCAATTTTGGGCACCTATGTATTTAACCCAATCTTACACTCCCACAGAGATCCTAAATCCAAGTTTCAGGATTCCAACTCTATCGGTTCACCAACCATTCAAATTTTACCAAATTTAGTAAACTCCAAATTTCAGGATTACAACTCTGTCGCTTCACCTATTATTTAAATTGTACCAAATTTATTACACTTTAGTTCAAATTTCGAAAACTTCCTACATTACTCAATCTCTCACCCCTACAGTGATCTTTAACCCAAGTTTCAGGATTCCAAATCTATCGGTTCACCCACAATTCAAAATTGTACCAAATTTAGTACACCGTAGTACCAATTTCCAAAACGTCCTACTTAACCAAAACTTACACCCCAACAGTCATTCTAAATTTATAGTGTACCATTTAGAACCCATAAATATTAATTTCTTGAACTGAATTCTGACCCCAATCCTACACCTCACACTGACATACACATACATTAGTACTTTAGGAGTTCTAGCTCTTTTCAGTTCTAGTACGAATTTCCAAAAAAACCCAGTCTTATCTGTCACCTTTTTACCACCCTCACCCAAAATTTCAAGATTCTAGCTTCAGCCGTTTCGTCTGGACGTTGATGAATCGTTAAGTATGTCAATCACTTTACTCTTTTATTAGTATATAGATTGGGGATACCGTTATATG
>NW_026881267.1:0-10856 GCF_032173495.1 Musca vetustissima | reverse complement strand
CTTCACCGTGGGTTCTGTTGCGATGTTCGGCTTCTATTATGGCCTAGAGGTCGGCTCGAAAAAAACACAAAAAATTAAGTTTTCTATCCATTTCATCCCAAAATTATTATGTGATCATCATTGAAAATTATGGGCGATCAGCCTTATATTTCCGCCCACTAGTGTGGTAATGGGTTACTAAATAATATATGAATATGTAACCACCTGTAAATATTTAAGTGTAACTCCCACATCCGAATACATACGACAATATAATTGTTATGAATTTAAAGGTCAACCACTCCTCTTGGATATACTATCGACTTCTCGGGTTATGTTCTTCATGAGTAAATATATACGCAACAGAATACAAATTTTCTAATTTTTCACACAAAAGTCAGGGTCTATTTGACCCGCTAAATATTGACCGATCTTTATCAAAACCGGCATGCTTATTCTTTGGCCCAATCCCCTTCTCTATGCAAAATTTCATGATGTTCGGGCAATAATTGCGGCCTCTGGAGTGACCAGAAAAACCGACAAAAATATAGTATTTGGTCCATTTCATCGTCTAAATATTAACTGATCGATACCAAAAACAATAGGGATCTTCATTAGCCAGAAACCATCCAACATGCAAAATTTCGTGAAGATTGGTCCATAACTGTGGCCTGTTTAACCGAAACATTTATCTTTGGGCGGCCTTGTGACAACCTTAAGGTGTCACTTGTGAATGTGTTTTCGCCAAGACAACTATACTCCCCGGCGATTCAGCAAACATTTCTCTTATGTAAAATTGTAAAAATACCATCAACATGGTATTTGTGTAAAGGAGAAAAAAATAAAACAGATAAAAACCATTTACCAGTTTACGACTATCTTTTTTTACTTTGTGATGCAAACAAAAAACTGAACTTGACAACTTACATGCACGCACCCAACCAAGCACCACCATAACCAAAATGCTTGTCAGTCTAGTCGAAATAATTACTGTGGAGATTTGGAAAAATATGCCTAAAATGAAAACACCAGATTGCAATCGACTTTGAACATTTGACAACAACAACAAAAAATTTGGACCCCATTACCACCAGAAAGTTACTTAAGGAAAAAGTAACTATCACCCATGCGTGAGTTACTCGTTTCGAAAATCATCGAAGAAAAAAAGGAGTTTTCTTGTAAGACAAATATTTTTTTGGAACTACTGCCTGGTGTTGCTGTGTATGTACTTTTTTGCTGATGATATGATGGCGGGACATGTACGCACATAACTCTACCACGATTTGTAACAAATACCACAAACTTTTCATTTTTAGGACATTACGACATCTCAGCAGGCATGCATACAGCGCCAAAAAAATAGATCGGACGATGTCCTCACACTGAGTTGGTGATGTACACTCGAAAAATTATTGTTGGTAATTACACCGTGTAACACTATGATGGGGGATTGAAAATTCCTTATAGGGATGATAGGTCTAGGCAAGTATGTTTTGAATCCAGAGGGACAAATTCGCTATAGGCAAATTTTTCGAATTACCTTTTTTTGCAGGTGACTCTGAAGTAAATTAAGAAAAACTTTATATACGGCTATTGCGGGATAGCTGCAGTCAAATAGCTGAAGACATGTCATCTGAAAAATAACTTGAAATAGCCGCAAATAAAGATATAAAGATTTTTCTTCATGTGCTTTAGGGTTACCAGCACAAAATGCATTATGTTACAACTAAAAAATAGACGTTTGGAAAATTTGTCCTACTTAATACACCCACCAATGGCATTCATCGACATAAGAAGTTTTTCAAACCGCAGATCATGACCGCGATTTTTTACACAGAGTTATAAACGAATTGATGTAATGAGGAGCTGAGTCGTATGAGTCTACTCCTACTGGCACCTTCAAAAAACCAACAACTCTCCAGCAAGTGCCTTCAAAAATACTAATCGATCTTTGTACGTTATAGGCAAGTAAGTTGCTTATGCTCTGAGAACCTATGTCGAGTATGTTTATATTCACAAAGAACCCAAATTTCAGAGTACAGCCACTTTGCCCCCATATTTTGGGAGCTATGCAAAAAATTAAGAATATTCTAAAAATGTGTTTCTAACCCTCCAAAATATCGTATTGCCAAATTGCAGTCACTTCGGTTGAAAAATACTGCTAAATCTTGAAAATGTGGAAATGGAGCGGAACATTTGAAGGAGGATATATCAAAACATGGGACTACATTAAAAATATTCTTCAAATATGTGTTTCACCTTCAAAAAACCTGAGGGCCAAATTACAGGTACTCACATGGGCTATGAGGTCTACGCCAGAACATGGGCCAATATTAAAAGTTGTTCAGCCTCTACGAAACCGGAATGCCACGTTGCAGACTATTGTTTGCTGCTAAAAACGTCAAAATATAGAAAATATTTTTCTCGGCCTCCACGAAACCGGAATGTCAGATTCGGTTAGAAAATGTAGCTAAAACCTTCAAAACACAAAAAATGGGCGCGACCTTCATATATAGGGGATATGTAAAAAAATGGAAATTTATCAAAAAAATTCTACAGCATGTTTCTTACCCCCTATGAAAACCTAATGTCAAATTACAGCCACTTCCATCGGGAAATACTGCTAAAACCTTCAAAATATCGCAAAAATGGGGCTGAATCTTAGTATAGGAGGTATTCAAAAATTTATATCAAAAATATTCTGGAAATATATTTCTCACCCGAATTGTAAGTACTTCGGTTGGAACATGCATGCAAAACCTTCAAAACTCCAAAAGAAAAATATGAGCAAATCTTTGTCAACACATGGAAAAATAATCTGCAAAAATGTATCCCAGCTTCTAAAGAAATGCAAATTATAACCCCGTAAAAATGTGGACAAAGCCTTAAACATGAACACGGAATGCGAAATTACAACCACTTCGTTTGGGAAATACCCATAAACCTTTAATGTATCGAAAATTTAGTAGTCTTATTATATGGAGCTATACCAAAGCGTAAACCTATATAGACCAATTTTCTGGGATACGTTTTCTAACCATCAAGAAATGCGCTTAAAATACGTAAAAGAAGGGGCACCAATAGGAGGGCTGGCATAGTGTGCCCGATTACCGGGTTCGAATCCCAAAGGAAGAGGAAAAAGAGGCTTCCATCCACCCAAGTTAGAATGCATCCGACTCCCCTAACAATCTATAACCAACCTTGGCTTCGACATCAACACATGAGGAATGACAAGAAATAGACCAGAGGTGAATTGTAACATTAAATAAACAAGGATCCAAACCACTACACAAAATTCTAGTAAGCATTGTTTCTAGGCAACAACAGATGGCAGTCCCATTACCTAGGACAGGCTACAGCATACCTATCATCTACTTAGCTGGAAGAAAAAAACAATGAAATAATTAACGAAAGTGAAGTCTCTCCCTCCCAAGTGAAGTAACAGGAGAAATAAAGATAAGAGGGCCGATATATCCCATTTGCAATATCAAACAATCTGTCACGATGTTAACAGACTATCACGATATTAATCAACATACTTATAAAATGAGGCTTACATCCAGATGAAATTCTATTCTAATAACCAACTTTGCTTTCAACATCAACACAAGACAATAATACAAAATCGGAACGGCAAGACATAACACCGTCAAGAGGAGAATGGTGACATTGAATAAGCAAGGATCTCAACTGCTACACCACAATTCTAGTAAGCATTGTTTCTAGGCAACAACAGATGGCGGCCCTAGTACCTGAAAATACTCAAAAGTGGGTCAGTTACATAAGGTTATTACCTTACGTTATGAATTTGTCCTCTATTTATTACTTAAAAAATCAACCGATTCCTTTCCATTTATCTTAACAATCATTTTCATCTCATTTATTTATTTTTTCGGGTGTAACCGAATGTTGTGTCTTCAATATATATTTGAAAGACAAAATAAAAATATATGTATATGACTTTTAATGTTATAGTTTTTAACTTCTAACAATCTGCGTAATTGCAAGCCCCCCTCTCCCCGAATTTCACCTAACAGCAACATTCAATTAAACAACAGTTTAAAATAATTTTTCCAAAAATGAAAAAAAAAATCCTCATCATCATCGTCGACACCATACAAATAAAGTGCGAATGCAAAACCTGCAGCATCAGGAAGTTAAATAATTTAACGAAAAAAATGAAGAAAACGAAGAGAAAACAACGCAAAACATTTAAATTAGTTACAGGAGTAAAAAAGCAAAAAAAACAAAAATGTTATCCAAAACGCACTGGAGTCCAATTGCCTAAAATAAAATAATGAGTTATGCACGAGACAGTTATGTGGCGATGATGGAAAAATTTTTCTAAATTTTCCTAAACATTTCAGTGATTATAAAATAAGGCGAGACAGGTTTCCTACCGGCACAGAAGATGTAATTTATGCAAGTCTGTCTTTCTCAGTGCATTTCTTTGCCTCTTAAGTGTATTTTGTCTGTGGTCAAGAGGTTAAAGACAAGTTAATTGATTCAATTCAATTACCTTTAATCAGATACAATTTGATTAAAAAATCGTTTGAAGAATAGCAAATTCGAGCAATTTACATTTGATTTATTTTATTGCACTTCGGTTTGTTGAATTTATTTGATAGCTGTTTCTAGGTGACTTCTGGTATTCATTTCTCATCGCTACGATTATACCTGTGCCAATAAATCGATTGATGTTTGTTGTTGCTGGGGCTCATTTAATTAATTCAATTGGCCAACGTGTGTAATATGATACTGTTAAATCAATTACTTAATAAGTTAACACAGCAACAACAACAAAATGCTACCGCAAACTAGGACGGATATTTGTTGCAACCATTTTTGGTCATTTACAAATGCTGTTGACACGCGTTGCTTGTAGTTGAATAGCCAACTATGACGTTACATGTACTTTTGTTGTTGTATTTTTTTTATTTTTTACATTGTTTTACGTATTTCATTGTTTTAAATTTTAAAGCAAAGACAAAATTTTGAACATGCCAAAAAGATTATATGAATACTAAGATACCCCAAATTGAAGTTTCCTCGGAACAAAATTCCTTTATGACGTAAAATTAAAAAAAAATAATAATTTTTAAGAATATTTTTTTTAAACTATAATGGACTTGGTTTTGTATTTTATAAGAGGCGTCGATTTTTTAAAGAATAATTTTTCATTGTCTATAAGAGGCGTGGATTTTTTAAAGAATATTTCTTCATGATCTATAAGAGACGTGGATTTTTATACCCTTCACCACACTGTGTCTTTGTGCATATGTTTGTAACAGGTAAAAGGATAGGATAGGCACATGGTTCCTTTTAAGAATACGCATAAAATCACTTTCTGAGTCGATTTATGCATGTCGGCCCGTCCGTCTGTCTGTCTGTCGATGTTAAATTGTAAACAGAGTACAGGTCGCATTTAAACGGTCCCTATATATCTTTCGATTTGCACAAAATTTGGTACAGCGTAATGAATTAGGTCTAGAATGATGTGTGTCAAGTTTCTCGAAAATCGGTTCAGATTTGGATATAGCTCCCATATATATTTTCGATTTGCACGAAATTTGGCATAGCGTACTGACTTAAGTCTAGAAAGATGTGTGTTATTTTTTGTGAAAATCGGTTCAGATTTAGATATAGCTCCCACATATAGATTATATTTTTAACAACGCGGCGTACCGAATAGCATGTATCAATTTTGCTATAAATCGTTTTCCATAAATTTTCCCCATGTTACGCAGACGGCTCTAAATCTGCTCGAATGAAATTAAAGTTGGGATAGGTTGGAATAAGAGGGAACAGGCTTGCAATTGTAAGCATACATATGTACAAATACCCAAAGTGGTGAAGGGTATCATATAGTCGGCCCAGTCCGACTTTACTACTTTCCTTACTGGTTTAAAGAATATTTTTCCATGGTCTATAAGTGGCGTGGATTTTTAAAGGACATTTTTCAAGGCCTGTAAGAACCGTGGACTCTTTAAAGAATATTTTTCCAAGGTTCAAAATCGCTTATAAAAAATTAAACACGTACCAAAACGTTATCCAAGACTGGATATGTTACCTAGAATGTAAAGAGAACATTTGTTATTTTTTTTAAATATTTTTTTCTTCATTTTGTTTTTATAAATTTCTACCCTCCCTATTTAATCTACCAAATCGCACTTTACTTGGATTTCCAAATCTTAATGCAACATATAATAATTTCGTTATAGATAAAATACTAGACGTTTATGGTCTGTAACCATATAAGGGTTCAATGTTGAAACTTAAAAAAAAAACAGCTACGACAACAAATTCTTTTTTGATTCCATTACACCGAATATTTCAAATTGTCTCAAGCGTTATGTCAACTAAATATAGATCTTAATTATTTTATCTGGAGGTGTGGTGTCAGCAGAAAATGTGTGAAATATTTAATATATTTCGACAAACCACGTCCAAAATACAATTGACAATAGTACGACATTAAGTAGCATGCTATAAACAGTTACTACAAATTGTAAGAAAAGCATAGTTAATTTAAAAAATTGCTTAAAAAATGTATTGCTTTTGAAAAAAATAGTCGATAAATATTAAAAATTCTGCATATATTAAAAAAATAAAAATTATGCATATATGCGATAGTATTAAAAAATATGTAATTTTTTCGTTAATATATAAAATGCCTAAAATTGATCGAACTTTTATATGGTGTATATGCCATAGTAAATTGCTTCCAGAAGAAAACAAAGTAGCATACTACAGACACTCATATTAACAAATTGTGCGTGACTCTGTCAGGAATTTGCTTACAAATGACAATTTAAAGCCAAAATGTAGTCACTTTGGTAGGAAAGTGCATCTATATTTTGATTATTATATATATAAAGATGTTGGACCTATACACAAAGAAAATCTTTAAAAATAAAACAAATGGGGTTACCTTCATATAGGAACTATACCAGATCATGAACCGATATTGGGGTATAGTAATATGAGATTAAACCTGAAACTTTGGCCAAATCTGAAACTTTTATTTCCACTGAAAATCCAAATTATGTAATTATAGCAAATTTGATTGAAAAAATATCCCATGGGTCTCCCATAAAAATTGATCTAGGCTAGGTAAATTTAACAGCCTGTGTATAATTTGGTTCAACTCAGACATTCCATTCGGTAGATATTGAATTTACAAATATTGAACATTTTGACCATTTGTTAAAAATCCGAGCTAATAAAAAATTCACACTTATGAAAATGTGTGAAAAATGTATTTAAAAAACCAGTGAGAGGAGCAGTATAGTAGGACGGGCCGACCATGCGATACCCTACACAACTATTTCGAGCCTTGGCAATATTTCGTGATATTTGCACCCTCTTGTCCGATTAGAGGAAGAGGTGCTATCTTACACTGACATATTTTCCAAATATTACTAATATTCAGTGCAACCCAGCCCATACTTATTCACGATGTTTGGGCCATAATTGCGGCCTCTGGAGCCAACAGAAAACCAGCAAAAATAAAGTATTTGGTCCATTTCATCCCCTAAATATTAACCGATCTTCATTGGCCAGAACCCATTCCTACATGCAAAATTTCGTGAAGATTTGTCCATAATTGTGGCCTGTATCGTGTTTACAAATTATAATTGACAGACGGACGGACACACATATCTACTCAGCTAGTCGAGATATGATCGGTAAACTTAAAGGTGGGTCTTGGACCAATATTTCGCGGCGTTACAATCTCTTGGGGCTACACAAAGCTATAATACCCTGACAAAATAGTTGTGTAGGGTATAAAAATCAACCGTTACATAATATTTCAAAAGTTATTTAAAAAATCAGGTCTTATATACAAGGATGAGAAAATATCTGTTAAATAAATTTAAACCAGTAAGGAAAGTAGTAATGTCGGACGGGGCCGACTATATGATACCTTTCACCACTTTGGGTATATTCAAAATATAAATCTTAACAGACGTTGCATTTTTAAAGGACCAGTAAAATGAAATTGGATCCATAAACATGTCATTCTGGAACCGATACTAAATTATTCATTTGGTCAGACAAGAAGGTATATCTAAATCTGAACCGATTTCAGGAAGTTAACACACATCATTTTAGACCTAATTCATTACGCTGTGCCAAAATTTGGTGCAAATCGAAAGATATATAGGGACTTTGGTAGACCATTTACATTAAATCGGACGAAAATATATATGGGAGCTATATCTAAATCTGAACCGATTTTCACGAAACTTAACACACATATTTATAGGCCTAATTCATTACGATGTGCCAAATTTCGTACAAATCGAAAGATATTAAGGGACTTTGGTACACCATTTACCTTAAATCGGACGAAAATATATATGGGAGCTATATATAAATCTGAACCGATTTTCAGGAAACTTAACACACATCATTATACACCTAATTAATTACGCTGTGCCAAATTTCGTGCAAATCGAAAGATATATAGGGACTTTGGAGGACCATTTATCGGACGAAAATATATATCTGAACTGATTTTCACGAAACTTAACACAAATCATTCTAGCCTCAATTAAGTACACTATGAAAAATTTCGTGCAAATCGAAAGATATATAAGGACTTTGGTGCCCCATTTACCTTAAATCGGACGAAACTATATCTAAATCAGAACCGATTTTCTTTAATTTCAATAGGGTTCGTCCTTGGGCAAATAAGTCAGCTGTGCCAAATTTCATCCAAATCAGATCATAAATGCGACCTGTACTTTGTTCACAAAAATACATGGACGGACGGAAGGACGGACGGACGGACAGACAGACGGACATGCGTATATAAAATTTTAATTCTTCTTCTCATTTTCTTATGATAATTTACCCTTTCCATCTCCGTAATAACATCTATTTTAATAAATTAACAACATGCTGTTTAACAAATTCTTTAAATATCGTGTGAAGTTGGCGATTTTGTGCAAACATTGCGGTTTTTAAACATTTTGAAAACAAAAAAACTGAAATCCATACTTCAATGACGAACATCGCAAAATGACACCTGAATAGCATGTGAGCGATTATGTATATATGGACGATGTTGATGTAGGTATTTGGGGTAGACATGCATGCAACTTGGCAAAACTATGTATAACACATTCACATGTGTATATATAAATAGAAGAAGAAGACGACGACGAAGAAGTAATACCTCCATTACATCACCTGTCTTGTTTGTTGTAACGTTTGAGGCTGACACTTGTTGTGGTAATATGCAAAACCATGTCAATACAAATTTTTTCGATGAATGATTTTTTGGACAAGTAGATTTTTTTTTTTTTCAAAAAACCTGATGGTATTTTTTCGACTGTTATCGAATCCATAATTCACCAGTTGGCGGGGAACATTTGCCAAAATAGTATATCAATCATGAATGAACGATAAATAGTTTTGCATAATCTTTAATCTGTAACAGCAACAGCAGCAACATAGTGCCGCACTGCAATGTGATGCCTCGCCATATGTTGTTGTTGAAGTTGTTGCTTTTGTTAACATCAGTTTTTTTCTGGTCTTTTAAGCGTTGGTGCTGCACTTCACAACTTTGTTGTTAGCGTTAGGGGGAGGGGAGGTGGTTGCCTTTGTTTCGGCTTGTCTTCTTGCAACATTTGGAGCATTTAAATGTCAATGTTTTGTTTGATTCGAAAAAATACAAAAATATAAAGAGTGTCAAGTGTTTCAGTTGCTCAGTTATTTCATTTTTTGTTGTGTTTTATATCATGTTGTTGTTTTTGTTGTTGCTGTTGTTTAAATTATCTTTGTTGTAGTTGTCTTGTTTTATTTGGTCTGTTGTTATGACCAAAGTGGCATTTATATATTTGGTCGTTTCTCTCTCTCTCTCTCCTTACTGGCTTCTTTTGACTAGTTTTGATGTTCATGCTGATGACCTCTATATACCAAGAAGAAATCAAAGAAAAAAAATACACACACACACACAAACAACAATCGGCAAAAATCGTGAGCCTGTGCCCAGTTTTGGTGTGTTTTTTGGTTTTTGTTATGATGTAATGCCGCAACCATTTATGCGTTTTCTGCTTGGCAAGGCTCCATGCCAATGCTGCTGCTTTGGCCAAGGAGGGGAAACCTTAAATGTTTGTTGTTGTAGTTTTTTTTTTTCATTTTGATCGTGAAAGTTGTATGGATTTCAGCTGGCATCTCTGTGTCTGTTACAGTGACATTTGCAACAGGTTTTTTAAAGTGACGTTTATTATTTTTCCTTGAACCCCAAAAAGCAAAAGCCCTTCACTTTTAATCCAATTCCGACTATCAAAAGAGTGCAGTGCAAGTGTGCCTCTAAATACATTTAAATATGTGTAGATGATTTATTGGGCGTTTTATTTTGAAGGTAAAATATTTTTTCGATGGCAGATATTCGCATGTGGTACTTTCCCATTTTTTGAAAGAGATTTCTTTTGTATTTAGAAATCAGTGAGCGGAGTCGGACGAGCCGACCATATAATACCCTACACAAAATCTAACTTTCCTAATTTTCTAACTTTCAAAATTCTGATCCTGGGCAATATTTCGCCCTCCTGATCGATTATAGGCCAACAGCTTCACTTTCTAACCATGGCGGATTTTCCAAATCTTGTTTTCCCGAAATGAATATTTACTTACATAGCTGGATTATGACAGAACGGTTGTTTCATAAGTCGAGCTAAAAGTATTTCCAAGCGGGTCGGTCTTGTGCGCATCTCATCCCATTTGAAAGACCATGTTCCGAAATGTTGTATCCATCGGATTCGTGGTCTTCCCCTTCTGCGTGAACCATCACTTGGCTCGCTTTTATATGCTTTTTGAGCTGGGGCATATTCATCCATTCTCACAACATGGCCTAGCCAACATAG
>NW_026881266.1:0-107575 GCF_032173495.1 Musca vetustissima | reverse complement strand
TGATCTTACACCTGTGTTCCTGGTAGACTTGAAAACATACGCCAATATTTGCTGCATATATAATCCTCTTATCGGCAGAATAGTTTTGAGTTTGCGTCTAAAAAGTTGCAGGGAAGAATAACGCCGTGGTAGATTTAAAACAATTTTTAATGCAGTGTTCTGTGCTCGTTGCAGTTCTTTTATCGATCTATTGTTTTTATAGGCATATATTCCTGGTAGATACGTACGATGGGAGTGAATCAATGCTTGATATATCAATAGCTTGCTATCTGTACTCAACAAACGATTAAACTTCCGTAGAATCCCTGTTGCAGAAGAAACTTTAGCTTTCATATTTTCAACGTGAGAATTCCACATCAAATTATTGCTCATAGTTATACCCAGATATCTAATCGAGCTTGATTCATTAACAGGGACTCCATTTATGTACACGGACATAACATCTCCACCAATGTGAGGTCTAAAACGAATAAATTTAGTTTTTGACGAATTTAGCACCAACTTATTTAGCCTGGCATACTCGGCCAATAAGCATGAGTCGTATGCAACTTGCACCTGCAGCACTTTCTCATCCATGTACTTGTAAAATAGGCTCACATCATCAGCATACATCACAAGTTTACCAAAAAATTGCATATTCTTTAAATCATTTATATAAAGTTTGAACAATAATGGACCGAGAACACTTCCTTGCGGAACACCATTTCTCACGCTTACCCAGCTACTTTCTGCGTTGCCGACTTTAACAAACTGAAAACGATTGTCTAAAAAGTTTTTGAAAAACAACAAAGTATCCGGTGCAAATCCAATACGTTCCAATTTATTAATTAATATCGTATGATCTACAAGATCAAACAATATCATTAAATACTCCTGCAACTCCTTTGACTCCGAAATCTAGTTCCTTACAAATATGTTCAACAATATGAAATACAGCTTCATCAGTCCCACAGGCTTTTCTAAAACCAAACTGATTTGCAAATAAAATGTTGTTTTCCTCAATATATGTTGTTATCTGCTCAGAAATGATTCTTTCGAAAACTTTGTCAAGCACTGATAAAACAGCAACAGGTCTAAAATTCGTGATACTATTCGAACTAGTTTTCTTGGGTATTGGTATCACTTTATGAACCTTCAATATGTCAGGATATTTTCCGCTCGCAATCATACTATTAAAGATTCTGTGCAATACATCTGTTACCTCAGATTTTCTTACCAACAACATCCATGGCCGTATATTGTCAAATCCGCAGCTTTTCCTTGGATTTAACGCCTCAATTTCATTCAGTATACGAGTTCTATCAACTGACTGTAAAGAAAACTGACCGGTTTCCATAGCAAGTGTCCTGAAAACATTAATATTGTCGTCATTATGGTGTTGTATGCCTTCCCTTAATTCTTCAACCGAATGATCAAAATACATGTTCAGTTTGTTGGCTTTTTCAATATCTTCAATATTTGAAGATTTAAAAGAGAAGAAAAATAATTAAGGGGACCCCCCCATTCTCGGGGTCAAAATTTTTGTTAATATAATTCGAACCTACACTAATTAAAGAATGTCCCTACAAAATTTCAAGTGAAAATCTCAAGAACTCTTGAAGATATATCCGATTTATTGCGTCAGCATCAAGTGACGGCTGAAGGACTTCTCAAACTTTAAACGCGTTTTTCTCTAAACATTTTTTTGCGAATGGCGGGCACGATAACTCAAGAACTAATAATCCAATCGGTTCCAAAAAAAAGTATAGCTATAGTATGAACTAGGATAAAGCCAATCGATTAAGATCTTCCTTATTTTTTAACTTGGTTTGTGGTCAAAAATCGGCGATTTTCCAAATTTTTTTTTCAAAGGTCTGCCATTTTGTTAATTTTTGAGAGAAGTCAATAATCCTAATTCATACGAGAGCCAGACATGTACTCTTTCTAACACCGTTGGAATTTTCGGATTCCGATGTTCCAGTGAGGAGTTATCATGCCCGCCATCAAAAATATGGACTTTTCTTTAATTACAAAAAACAACAACAAAACAATAACAAAATTTGTTATCGTGCCCGCCATTCGCAAAACAATGTTTGGAGAAAAACGCGTTTAAAGTTTGAGAAGCCCTTCAGCCGTCACTTGATCCTGACACAATAAATCGGCTATATCTGCAAGAGTTCTTGAGATTTTCACTTGAAATTTTGTAGGGACATTCTTGAATTAGTGTAGACTCGAATTAAGTCAAACATTGTCTATGGAACACCTTGATGTTGTCTATTCATTAAGGTAGATCTAGAGATTTTCTATTGACTATATGTCGTATATTTTCTGCAGATGACTTATAGAGCTTCTTGTGTTTATTTTGCCTGAAGAGGTACTAAAAGGTTATTTAGATATTATACAGGGTTGCCCCATTTTCGACGGACCCATCTGGCAACGCCATAACTTTTGACAGAGCTGTCACATTGCTTAATGACATACCGCGTTTGAAGCGTCAGTCCAAGCAGATTTTTACCATGAACGCGAGCGCTCTGATATAGTTGAAATTTACATTCAACAGAAGAAGTCAATTGTGAAAACTCATCGTGCTTTTAAAACATTAAAAATGTGAGAAGTGCGCCTTCTAAGAATACCATTAAGCGTTTATACGAAAAATTTTCGACTGGTAAGGCTCTTTCTAATCCGAAGAGGCCATATAAAAGTCGACCAAGGCGATCGGCCGAGAATATCGCTGCCGTACGAGCCAATGTTGAGAGGTCCCCAAGAACATCCCAAAAACGCCGTTCTCAGCAGTTAGGCATGGCTCGGTTCATTTGTTCCCGTACAAAATTCAATTGACGCAAAGAATGTTGCCTGCTGACAAGCCTCGTCGATTGGAATGGGCCCAAAGAGTCATCGAAATGACCGAAGATGACGAGCAATTTTGGAACAAAATTATCATGTCCGATGAAGCCCATTTCACATTGAATGGGACCGTAAATAAGCAAAATTGCCGTTTTTACGCCACTGAAAATCCTCAGGAGATTCAAGAAGTGCATCTTCATGACGAAAAAGTCACAGTTTGGTGCGGCGTTAGTGCGAAAACGGTCATTGGGCCGTTTTTCTTCCAAAATGAAAATGGCCATGCTGTTACCATCAATCAGGAGCGTTATCGCGACATGATGACCAATTTTGTTATGCCAATTATTCGTCGAAAGCGTATGAGGCAGTTCTGGTTTCAACAAGACGGCGCTCCACCGCACACAAGTCGCATAACAATCGATTTTCTGAAAAAATTGTTTCCGGGCCGTTTGATGTTGAAAAGTGGTGATTTGGACTGGGCACCGCGTTCGCCCGATTTGACGCCGGCTGACTTCTTCTTGTGGGAATATTTGAAGTCAAAGGTTTAAGTTAACAAGCCAAGGACCGTTGAAGAGCTCAAGGACAACATTCGTGAAGAAATAGCCGCTATTCCGGCCGAAATGTTGACAAAAACGATGGAAAATGCAGCAAAATGGGCACATCAACGCCAGAGGCGGCCATTTGAGAGATATATTCAAAAATTTATGTAAACAAACCTACTTGGAACAAATTAAATGATTAACATTGCCAATCGCCAAATTTTTATTTTTTTCTTTGATTTAAAAAAAAAACATGGGTCCGTCGAATATGGGCAACCCTGTATATTGTCTACAGACGATTTAAAGGTCTTATATTGATCTGAAAACTAAATACCAGAAGACGAGATTATTTGATCATAGGATCTTCAAAGGCGCGTAATTAATATTCGTATGGTTTATAGTCCTTTTTCACTTATATCCGTTACTTGCTCAGAAATCCTTAAATGAATGAACACAAATAAATTTCGTATAAATTGTAGACTTAGATTTCCCAAATTCTTCTATACAGTTACAAGTTATCCTGGGTCTTATCGACCCATATGTAATTCTAACATCAATACTATTTCCTGCATCCTCATAACATACATAGTAGGGCATCCATTTTTTGTTTGGTATTCGAGTATGAGTTCCTTTGCATGTACTCGTAAATACACATTTCTTTGTTTATGTGTAAACAACTGTAGGAATGCTCCATTGATTTGTCGCATAGAATTTTAATTTAACTACATTTGACTACACAACACAACAAGGACAATTTGTTGTGTTAGAAAATTAATGTCCTGTTTTTATCCTTGAACTACTATGAATGTTATTCGTAGACATTAGGGCATCATTACAACAAATCTGTATAGGACAATATTGTCTAGAGAGATTTTACAAGTGCAGGGCAGTAAATTATTTTATACGTGTAAGTTAAAAAACTTTAAATATTTAAAACAGTTTGAGCAGAAGGGTCATTGGCCGCCGAAGACCTTGAAGACAGGGAACATATAAGAATTCCTGGTCAAGATGGCGCCACCATGGGTGGAGCCAGCTGCCGTTGGCTTAAAAAAAAAATAATTTGCCAAATTATTTGAATGAACTCTAAAACATTTTCGTGCGATAATTTTTCAAAACTACTGATGAAAATTATCACGACAAAAGGGCATCGATGAGCACCAACCATCAACCTATTGCATACTCAGACATAGACAATTAAAAACTTTTCAAAAAATTAAAGGGGTAAGAGGATTGAAATTCTTAAAATATCTAATAGTGGGGCTACCGTTATATGAAGATGTAATGAAACGGAGATCCATTGACATATTTTGATCGTGAGATTTGACAGCCAATGAGAATACAAAATGACAGCCAAATTCGGGTAAAAAACGTGTACAAAGTTCTCAAAATACCGACGTGAGTCAATATGTATTAATAATTTTTAGTGCGGAGATGTGGTGATACCGTTATGGGGTACTATATTATGGGGGTTACCCTTAAACGTCAATATTAAAATTTTTATACCCTTCAAAGTACAGATCGCATTTATGATCCGATTTGGATGAAATTTGCCATAGGTCACTTATTTGGCCCAAGGACGAACCCTATTGAAATTGGAGAAAATCGGTTCAGATTTAGATATAGCTCCCATATATAGTTTCGTCCGATTTAATGTAAATGGTGCACCAAAGTACCTGAAAATCACTGACACTAAAGTCAATATTAATAATTTTTGGTACGGATATGTGTTACTCAATGATAACCCAAAATTCTAAATTATAGCGTGATTTCAAAAGACACGCACAGACAGACAGACGGATTTGCGTAAATCGACATAGAATTTTATTCGCGAATATTTTACTGGCGAATATTTCGAAGTGTTGCAAGCGGAATGACAAATTTAATATACACTCCACCTTTTGGTGGAGGGCGAATTTACCCCTGTATTAGTCATTTTGGAATAACCGGATTTTATTGGTAATAGAACCAGCATCGTCACCCTCAGTAAATGGATTTTGCAAGTGGGCTTTGATTTCGGGTAGGCTATGCCTTCTCTTGCTATCAGTCGATGGCTCTTTTTATACCCTTCACCACACTGTGGTACAGGGTATTATGTCTTTGTGTACATCTTTGTAACATGCAAAAGTAAACGAGATAGACACATGCATGTCCGTCCGTCTGTCTGTCCATGTTAAATTGTAAACAAAGTACAGGTCGCATTTATGATTCGAATTGGATGAAATTTGGCATAGGTCACTTATTCGGCCCACGGACGAACCCTATTGAAATTGGGTAAAATCGGTTCAGATTTAGATATAGCTTCCATATATATATTTAACCGATTTAATGTAAACGGTCCCTATAAATATTTCGATTTGCACGAAATTTGGTACAGCCCAATCATTTAGGTCTAAAATGATGTCTGCCAAGTTTCGTGAAAATCGGTCCAGATTTAGATATAGCTCCCATATATAGTTTCGTCCGATTTCATGTAAATGGTGCCCCAAAGTCCCTATATATCTTTCGATTTGCACGAAATTTGGCATAACGTACTAAATTGAGCCTAGAATATTGTCTGCCATGTTTCGTGAAAATCGGTCCAGATTTAGATATAGCTCCCATATATAGTTTCGTCCGATTTCATGTAAATGGTGCCCCAAAGTCTCTATATATCTTTCGATTTGCACGAAAATTGGGAAATCGCACTGAATTAAGCCTAGAGTGATGTCTGCCAAGTTTCGAGAAAATCGGTCCAGATTTAGATATAGCTCCCATATATATATAGTTTCGTCCGATTTCATGTAAATGGTGCCCCAAAGTCCCTATATATCTTTCGATTTGCACGAAATTTGGCATAATGTACTGAATTGAGCCTAGAATGATGTCTGCCAAGTTTCGCGAAAATCGGTCCTGATTTAGATATAGCTCCCATATATAGTTTCGTCCGATTTCATGTAAATGGTGCCCCAATGTCCCTATATATCTTTCGATTTGCACGAAATTTGGCGTAACGTACTGAATTGAGCCTAGAATGATGTCTGCCAAGTTTCGTGAAAATCGGTCCAGATTTAGATATAGCTCCCATATATAGTTTCGTCCGATTTCATGTAAATGGTGCCCCAAAGTCTTTCGATTTGCACGAAATTTGGCATATCGTACTGAATTAAGCCTAGAGTGATGTCTGCCAAGTTTCGAGAAAATCGGTCCAGATTTAGATATAGCTCCCATATATAGTTTCGTCCGATTTCATGTAAATGGTGCCCCAAAGTCCCTATATATCTTTCGATTTGCACGAAATTTGGCATAATGTACTGAATTGAGCCTAGAATGATGTCTGCCGAGTTTCGCGAAAATCGGTCCTGATTTAGATATAGATCCCATATATAGTTTTGTCCGATTTCATATAAATGGTGCACCAAAGTCCCTATATATCCTTCGATTTGCACGAAATTTGGCATAACGTACTGCTGGAATGATGTATGCTGAGTTTCGTGAAAATCGATTCAGATCTAGATATATATATATATATATATATATATATTTTCGTCCGATTTAATCTAAATAATGTACCAAGTTATTATGTTGCATAGTGCGAAGTTTCGTGAAAATCGGCCAAGACTTAGATATAGCTCCCATATATAGTTTCGTCCGATTTCATGTAAATGGTGCCCCAAAGTCCCTATATATCTTTCGATTTGCACGAAATTTGGCATATCGTACTGAATTAAGCCTAGAGTGATGTCTGCCAAGTTTCGAGAAAATCGGTCCAGATTTAGATATAGCTCCCATATATAGTTTCGTCCGATTTCATGTAAATGGTGTACAAAAGTCCCTATATATCTTTCGATTTGCACGAAATTCGGTAGAACGTACTGAATTGGGGCTAGAGTGATGTCTGCCAAATTTCGTGAAAATCGGTCCAGATTTAGATATAGCTCCCATATATAGTTTCGTCCGATTTCATGTAAATTGTGCCAAAGTCCCTATATATCTTTCGATTTGCACGAAATTTGGCACAGCGTTCTGAATTGATATATATATTTTCGTCCGATTTAATCTAAATAATGTACCAAGTTCTTATGTTGCATAGAGTTTTGAATTTAATCCAGAATAATGTATGCCAAGTTTAGTGAAAATCGGTTGAGATTTAGATATAGCTCCCCTATATTATAGATTGATTTTAAGTAATTGACGAACCAAGGAACCAATATATGGCTGATAGGAAAAACGTACTGAAATTAGTATAACCTAACCTGTGACAAGTTTCGTTGAAATCGGTTCATATTTGGATTAGCATCCACATATAAGTAAATTGTGCATCAAACTTCTCATATTTGTTAGATTAACATCAAATTTTGCACAACGTACAAAATTGAGCAAGAATAACGTAGTTGGGTTTTCTAGAAGTACAGACCTAGCTCAACGGATGACCTATTGATATTTGTTTGAAGTCGATTTACATACTTTTGTTCCATTGTAACAAACGAACGACATGTTTATGGATAGATTTAGGTCGTTTCACATTTAGATAAATATCACATATTTTATTTCATACAATTTCATGATAATAGTCCTGTTTAATATACGCATAGTGGTGTAGGGTATCATATAGTCGGCACCGTCTGACTTTACTTCTTTCCTTACTGGTATATTGTCTGCAGTATACATAGAGGCCTCCTTGAAATTTTCTATTGTCTGGTCTATGACAATCTTTAAAGTCTCAATGACCTATTACCTACCTAGAAGTGTTATATTTCACACAAAATACCAATTAGACATCGATTATACATAGAAAATAATCTTCCCTTTAAGATCTAACCGATTTATTGTTTAGAAAACTATAATTAGAGACTATAATTAGTTGTCTATGGTCATGTTGTAGATGGAGGATAATTTGGTGTTGGTAGCAGTGGTCGGGTTGAACTAAATGAAAATGTTGTAGAATTTTTAATACAAGCGAGGGGAGGCTCTAAATTTTCTAAAAACCTAAAAACACGTTTCTAGGTCTTCAATTGACAATTGAAGACCTCTGGAACTTATTAAGAATTGGAAAGAATTTTATATTAAGAATTTCGAAGTTCAATGGAGACCTTCCTGGTTATATATATAGACAATAGAAGACTTATATGTGTTCTATAGATAATACAATACCCTAGAAGATCTCTTCTGGTCCTAATGAGACCTCTATATCTTCCTCTAGACAATAGCAGACTACTAGCTTCTGTGAAGATCACTAGGGATTCTATCAAAAAGAAGACACAGATCTTTTATAATCAATATATAAGATTTTTAGGTCGTCTTAAATCACAACTAGAGATGGTATTTACCGGGTAAATACCCAAGGGGTGGGTAAATACCGCGAAAATACCCATTTGAGTATTTACTATATTGAATCGGTAATATAAGATCTTACACACTATTTCCGGGTTTCTGTTATCAAATCGATTTAGAATGAATAGTTTTACGATACTGTAAAGACGTGGGTTACTACTTAGGTAAATACCCGAATTTTTACCCAAAAATTTGGTATAAACTCATTAACTGCCGAACCACTTGACATAGGCGGCCAAAATTTTGCATACATGTTTTTAATGACAAAGGAAATATAGATATCCGAAATGGGTCCAAGTTTTTATATAGCCCCCATATAACCGTATCTTTGGATTTCTGTATTTGCTTTGACATTAAAAACATGTACGTAAAATTTGGGCGCCTATGTCAAGTGGTTCGGCAGTTAATGAGTTTATACCCAATTTTTGGGTAAAACTCGGGTATAATCGATTGCACAAAGAAGAAAGAGTTCTTAGATGTTTTTTCTAAGAACGTGGAGATCTTCTATTGGTTATAGAAAACCCAAAGGTCTACTTTGGTCCATAAAAACTATTATCTTTAAACTATTTAAACTATTATCTTTAGACCATCTATTGTTAAGGCATCTACAGAAGTTGGTTAGCTCCTTCAGGATATAGACTCCTTGGTCCTCCAATTCTGCTATAAAAAACAGAATATACGATTTTCCATTTCTCTTCTTCACAAGTCCTTAGAAAAATTGTCGAAATATTGACGACTGTTACCTAGGTGAAAATGAGTAATTCCCTCTACTATGAAATATTTGTGGTAAATGAAGAACCTAAGAGTGTATGCGTTTGTGTGTGTGTGTCTGAAAAAAATTCCCATACACGTCCGTCCATTTACCATGGAACAGCAATTATCCAAGCACTGTGTCTATGTCTTCGTTGTTCTCAAAAACACGTTAACAAAATTCAGTCACAGGTCTGCCTGTGTGTATGTTGGTGTTTTTTTTTTTTTGTCTTCCATATCTCTTCCCTACTCCTTCTACACCCTCCATCGGCCATTAAACGAATGGGAATGTGTGAATTTTTATGTCTTTTGTGCGACCTTTGACTGTAATTTGAGCAAAACAACTGACATACAGTAAGCCATTATTCAAGCGGCCATAGTTTGTGAATGTTTACACATACATAGGTATGTGTGTGTGTGTGTGTGAGAGAGTACTTCTGTGTGTGTTGCTATGTTTCTTGGTGTTACTGTTTGCGTGATTGTATTTCACTAGCACAATGTTTTTTTGTCTTCTTTGGCTTTGTCGCGATTTTTTCTTATTTAGCAGTTGTTGTTGTTTTCATCCTTGTTGTTGCTCCTAGTGCAAAAAATTTGTTCTTTTTTTCTTTGCTATCGTTTTTCATTGTTTTGTTGCTTTGCTACTTTTTTTCTTCTTCAAATGTTATTGCATTTGTTGTTGTCGTTGCTGTTGTTAATGATTCGTGTTAGTAGCCTTCTTCAACTTTATTTGCAGTATTGCAGGATATGTTTGTAAGTCCCAAAGCAGCAAAAAGGAGGAAGAACAAAAAAACAACGGAAGATTAGTTGTTAGTTTGTGTTTCACTGCACACTACATGTAAACTCAGGCAGGTGTACATGTGAGTGTGTGTGTGTTTGTTTGCATGTTCACAACTCATACATCACGTTACTCATACGTCCTGAATGGCTGGTTGGCTGGCTGGCGGCCATCATGGTATCATATGACCTAGCTACCTATCTACCTGTATATGTATGTATATATGTATGTAGCTGCTTATTCCGTATAACGACGATCATCAACAAATTCTTTCTCCTCTTCGTTTCCTTGTTTTATCCGTTTTGCTTCCCTATTTTCTCATTAATGTTGTTGTTATTGTTGATACCTTAACGCGCAAATGAATGTTGCTAATGTTTTTGTAATGTTGTTGTTATTGTTGTTGATTCTCTAGCTGCTGCTGCTCCTCCTCGTGTTGTTGTTGCTGATGTCGTGGTGGTGGTGAAAGTGTTTTTAAGTTTAGCTTAATTGAAATTTAGTGTTACTTTTACAAGTGTTTGCAGTTATTTACTTCCTCATTCACAAGGGTCACGTCGCATTATATCTCCTCGTTGTTGTAGTTGCTGTTGTCGTTGTTGTTTTGCTGGTAGCAGCAAATAATACCCATCAGGCTCAGGTCAGAAGGGTATTAAAGCAAGCAATGGGTGTCCAACGTAGCAGAAGTAGCCATTTGCGAAAATAGTAAAATGTGGCATTCGTTTTGTTGTTGTTGTTGGAGGATAATTTAGTGCTGGCAGTAGTAGTCGGGTTGGACTAATTGAAAATGTTGTAAAGTTTTTAATACAAGGAAGGGGGGCTCTAAAGTCAATATAAATCATTTTGACGTTCTCTAATCAATAAAATACTTATAATTCGCCTATATTGGATAGAAGACCTCCGGAGCTTTCTTAGACAATAGAGGACCTACGAAGTCAAGCTCATGGTTCTAGGAAGATAATGAAAGAATTCTCGGAAGACCACGTTCCAAGATGTTGTTTTCTACTTGGTCTTTCCATCTAATTCGTGGCCTTCGCCTTCTACGGGAACCATCAGTAGGCTCGTTATACCCTTCAACACACGGTGGTACAGGGTATTATTTCTTTGTTCATATGTTTGTAACAGGCAAAAATAATCGAAATAGACCCATGGTTCCTTTTGAGAACATGCATAGAATCACTTTCTGAGTCGATTTATGCCTGTCCGTCCGTCCATCTGTACATGTTAAATTGTAAACAAAGTACAGGTCGCATTTATAATCCGATTTGGATGAAATTTGGCACACGTCACTTATTTGGCCCAAGGACGAACCCTATTGAAATTGTGAAAAATCGGTTCAGATTTAGATAGAGCTCGCATATAAATTTTCGTCCGATTTAACATAATTGGGGCACTAAAGTCCCTCTATATCATTTGATTTGCATGAAATTTGGCACAGAGTACTGAATTAGGTCCAGAATGATGTGTGCCAAGTTTCGAGAAAATCGGTTCAGATTTAGATATAGCTCCCATATATAGTTTCGTCCGATTTAAAGTAAATGGGGCACCAAAGTCCCTATATATCATTCGATTTACATGAAATTTGGCATAGAGTACTGAATTAGGTCTAGAATAATGTGTGTCAAGTTTCGCGAAAATCGGTCCAGATTTAGATATAGCTCCCGTATATATTTTCGTCCGATTTAATGTAAATGGGGCACCAAAGTCCCTATATATCTTTCGATTTGCACGAAATTTGGCATAGAGTACTGAATTAGGTCAAGAATGACATGTGCCAAGTTTCGAGAAAATTGGGTCGGATTTATATACAGCTCCCATATATATTTTCGTCCGATTTAAAGTAAATGGGTCTCCAAAGTCCCTATATATCTTTCGATTTGCACGAAATTTGGCAGAGGGCACTTAATTGGGTCTAGAATGATGTGTGCTAAGTTTCGTGAAAAACGGTTCAGATTTAGATATAGCTCCAATATATATTTTCGTCCGATTTCATGTGAATGGTGTACCAAAGTCCCTATATATCTATCGATTTGCACGAAATTTGGTATAGCGTAATGAATTAGGTCTATAATGATGTGTGTTAGGTATCGTGAAAATCGGTTCAGATTTAGATATAGCTCCTATATATTTTTTCTTCCGAGTGTATGTAAATTGTGCACTAAAGACCCAAAGTTTGTTTGATTGCCACACAATTTGGTACAATGAACTGTAGTTTATATTAGTTAATCTCTGACAAGTCTCATTGAAATCGCTTCACAATTTATATATATATATATACTATATCTGACCAAATAAAAAATATAGTATAGGTTGCAGAATAACATGTTTATGGACCCATTTTCGTGTTTATGGTCCTTCAGCGTCTGTTAGTATTCATCTGTTGAATATACCCAAAGTGGTGAAGGTTATCATATAGTCGGCCCCGTCCGACTTTACTACTTTCCTTACTGGTTTTTATATGCCTTTTGAGCTGGGGCATTTTCATTCATCCGCACAACATGGCCTAGCCACCGTAGTCGCTGCAGCTCAATACGACTGAATATGTCGATGTCCGCCTATAAATTGCAAAGTTCGTGGTTCATTCGACGCCGATATTCACCGTCGACGCAGATCGGCACGGAGAATTTTTCTCTCAAACACCCCAAGAGCTGCCTCATCTGCTTGCGCAAGTATCCATGCGTCAGATCCATATAATAGCACGGGTAGTATCAGCGTCGTGTAAAGTGTGAGTTTGGTCTGGCGGGAGGTGGCCTTGTTTCTAAACTGCTTACTTAGACCATAGTAGCATCTGTTGGCCATCACAATCCTTCTCCGAATTTCAAAACTGATGTCATTCGTTTTATTTATGGCAGTACCAAGGTATATAAAGTCTTTAACTGCCTCGAAGCTGTAGTTCTTAAGTTCCACAGTTGGTCCTGGAGTCTACTGGATGCCTTGAGCGTTGATACCATCAGCTTGGTCTTCTCGCCGTTTACTGCCAGACCCACTTTGGCAGACTCCTCATCATTTCGTTCAAAGGTGGCTGTTACCGCTCGCAATGTTCGACCCATTATATCGATGCCATGTACAGAATGCCATTTCTGTTCACCTTTGCGTCTCGTATGACCTTCTCCAGCAGGATGTTAATAAGATCACACGACAAACTGTCACCTTGTCTGAATCCTCGTTCGGTATTAAAAGGCTCCGATAGGTCCTTTCCTTTCCTACTTTAACAGCTGACCTTGTGCCACTTAAAGTTATCCTGCATAGCCGTATTAATTTTGCAGGAATGCCGAACGCAGACATGACTTTAAACACCTCTGAACGGATAGGGCTGTCGAATGCGGCTTTCGAGTCGACAAATAGGTGGTATGTGTCGATGTGTTTTTCGTGGGTCTTTTCCAGGATTTGGCGCAGAGTGAAAATCTGGTCAATGGTGGATTTTCCTGTTCTGAAGCCGCATTGGTATGGTCCGATGATGTCATTGACCATTGGCTTCAATCGTTCACACAGCACACTGGATAACACTTTATATGCGATGGAAAGAAGACTTATTCCTCTATAATTGGCACATATTGTCTTGTCGCCTTTTTTGTGCGCGGGACACAGGATGCTGAGGTTCCAATGATTGGGCATGCGTTCATCTAGCCAAATTGTGCTAATCAGCTGGTGCATGCTCCTGGCCAGCATTTGGCCACCAGTCTTGAATAGTTCGGCTGGTAACCCATCGGCTCCTGCTGCTTTGTTGTTCTTGAGCCGATTAATTGCTTTTATGATCTCATCTTGGCTAGGTGGTATACACTCTATACTATCATCCCTTATTGGTTCTGGGGTATCTTCTTCATTGTCACTATTTGATACTAGAAGCTTTTCGAAATGCTCCCTCCAGATCGTCAACACGTTGTCTGTATCTGTCACCAGGTTTCCTTCTTCATCTCTACAGGAGGATGTGCCTGCACCAAAGCCTTCGGTTTGGTGTTTTACTCGTTGGTACTTCATTCTGACTCCTGTACATCTCGATTTGCTCACGTTCATGTTTTTCTTGTTCTTTCTTCTTTTTTCTGAAAACACGTTTCTCTTCTCTCCTTTTATCCCGATAATTCTCCATCACGTTACGTGTTGCTAGTGTCGGCAGGGTTGCTGCCACAAGGTAATGGTCCGAATCGATATTCCCTCCTCGGATCGATCGGACGTCTAAAACACTGGAGGATTGCCTTCCGTCTATCACAACATGATCATTTTGAATTCTCGTTGCTTGATCAGGAGAAATCCAGGTGGCCTTGTTTATATCGAGATGCTTGAATCTGGTGCTGCTAACTACCATATTTTTTGCTGCCGCGACGTCAATCAACCTCATGCCGTTGTCGGATGTTTCTTCATGAAGGCTGAATTTTCTGACAGTGGGGCCAAAGATATTTTCCCTTCCGATTTTAGCATTAAAATCTCCTAGCAGAATTTTAATGTCATGGCCATGGCAACGGTCATATGCTGTTTCTAGGCGCTCGTCTGTCTGTTCATCTTTATCTTCGGTCGGATCATGGGCGCAAATGAGGCTGATGTAAAAGAACTTCGCTTATATACGGATTATAGCAATTCGCTCATCTACTGGAGTGAATTTGGAGACAAGGTCTTTTATTCTCCTGTTAACCATAAATCCGCAGGCCTAATTCATGTCTCGTTTCATGGCAGCTATAATACAGGGCGTCTTCTATGGACAAAGGCGGATCATAGAGTATTTTATAGCAAAAAGAAGACATGGACAACACCACTGGGTCCCCTATAATCAATAGGGAACTTTTACGTCATCTTTAATCATTACAAGACCTCCACCATCACCACCTAATTTATTGGGGACAGAAGAAGGTCCCCAATAAATTACCTTTGGAACTACCATTAGCAACTTAAAACCTTTACGATCTTCCATAAAAAAAGTCAATTGAAGGCCTTCATAAACAACAAATCTTGTATTATAAATAAAATTTATAATACAAGATTTTGAATTTCAATGGAGACCTTCAGGTTTTCCATAGACAATAAAAGACTTCTAAGTATTATATTGATAATACATCTCTAGGGGCTTTTTATAATAGAAGACCTCTATAGAATTTTGGTCTTTATAAGACCTCCTCCAGACAATATGAGATTTCTAGTTCCTATGAAGATCACTAGGATTTCCATTGGTCTCCTATAGAAAAAAAGTGAATCTTAGGGTCTTCTATAGCGAAAAAAGGTCATATGGGTCTTCTATGGAAAATATCTCTATTTCCCCTATAATCAATAGAAGTGTTTTAGGTCTTCTTTAATCATTACAACACCTCTCTTAACCTTAATGTCCTCTATTATAAATAGAAGATCGGAAAGTCCTCTTCTAGTCAATAGGTGCTCTATAATTAATAGAATAACTTCACAATCTATGGAATAGGTCTTTTGTAAAAAATGGAATACCTCTACTTCTTTTATAACTTTGTACAACAAATTAAATTTTGTTTTTTTTTTTGAAAATTATCGGGAAATTCCAAAAAAATAAAAAAATAATAATTCGCTCCAAGACTGTTTGAAATTTGCAGGAGAAGGCAGTTGGTTTAGACCTTTATTGCATCTGTAGCCGTTTTTGGCCTAGAAGATCGCATGTTGAAAAAACATATGCCGATAAAATGACATGGTGAATGCTTCCCAATAGCAACAGAAGACCTGGTGGGTATATTGCAGATCAGCCATCTCAGTGTGACATGGTTGGGATGATACAGAAGATAATATGCCAGCAGGAACAGTCCTATCAATAACACATAATTTTGCTTGACTGACATAATCCTGGTCTCCTCATGGAGGTGATCCACGCTAAAGAACTATGTTCAGAGTGGGGCTGCAAATTTAGGAAGGGAAGGAATTTCCTATTTATGTCCATATTTTAGTTAAACACTATTCCTAAACGATTCGCCGATGGTCTATCAGCGGTTCATCATCGCAAAAGTCTCCGAATCTCTTCAGATTCGTGATATATGATATTTCTTGAAAAATCAAGGGAACTTCTAATTACCATCATTTTCAATTAACGACCAGTTTGAAAACGTTCGGCGACGGTCTATCAGCGGGTCATAATTGAAAAAGTCTTGAAGTTCTCTTTCTGAAAAGAAACCAATTTACGTTCAGTTTTTAATTAACCACCACTTTGAAAGCTTTCGCGTCATTGAAAATATTTTGAAGTCTTCTTTCTATTAAAGAATTAGAATATATCCTATTTTTATGGAGAATATTTTTACCCTGTATACCATCCATGTAAAACGACATCTAGTGATTAGACAAAAATATTCCTAAAATTTATATCAGTGATATACCTAGAATGCAAGGATTTCGAGAAATTATAATTGGAATATTTTCAAATGGCTTGAAAATGGGAAATATTGGCCTCCCTTTTTATACCCTCCACCATAGTATGGAGGGTATATTAATATTCTTGATCAGCGTAAAATTCTATGAAGATATAGCCATGTCCGTCTGTCTGTTGTAATCACTCTAGCGTCTAAACGAATTGAGATAGATCGCCAAAATTTTGCATAGAGTCGTCCTTTGTCTGCAGGCAGGTCAAGTTCGAAGATAGGCTTTATCGGTCCACGTTTAGGCATAGCTCCCATATAAGGGTACCCCCCAATTTTCGGTATTTTGAGGTTCTTGAGCGCGTTTTTCAGCCGAATTCGCTGAAATTCGGTACATTGGGTTCTTATTGGGTACCGAATTTCTTAACTAAAAATTATAAATATGGGTTCATATTTTCGGATAGCCCCCATATAAGGGTACCCCCAATTTTGCGGTATTTTAGGGTTCTTGAGCGCGGTTTTCAACCGAATTCGCTGAAATTCGGTACTTTGAGATCTTATTGGGTAGCAAAATCTCTACACTAAAAATTATAAATATAGGTCAATTTTTATCGGGTAGCCCCCATATAAGGGTACCCCTAATTTTCGGTATTTTAGGGTTCTTGAGCGCGGTTTTCAACCGAATTCGCTGAAATTTGGTACATTGGGTTCTTCTTGGGTACCAAATTTCCCCACTAAAAATTAGAAATATAGGTCCACTTTTTGTGGTAGCCCCCATATAAGGGTACCTCCCAATTTCCAGTTTTTGGGGGGTTTTGACCGGATTTTTTCACCGAATTGGCTGTAATTTAGTAATTTCAGTTATTATTGGGTAGCAAATCTCTCCACAGAAAATTAAAAATGGAGGTAAATTTTTTCGGTTTGTAGAATTATCGGTATATACCCACTTTTTGGTATGTTCCCTATATTTTCATTACTTGTATCTGTCAGTAGAACTATGGTGGAGGGTATCCAAAGTTCGGCCCGGCCGAACTTAACGCTTTTTCACTTGTTCCCTCTATCATAATTTTTGAAATGTCCCTAAAATTATCAAATAAAAAATGTAATTTGTTGCACAGTGTGGTAAAGAATGTACACCTAGGTTCTCCATAAAAATCCTCAATATTCACAATAATAAATATAAGACCTGTAGGTCCTCTATAATCAATAAAAGGTCTCTAGGTTATCCTTTTAAATCAAGAAAAGAACTCCAGGTCTTTTATAATCGATAAAAAAACCCTGAGTCCTATTAAATCAATCGATTATATCGAGGTATTTTATAATCAATAGAAGACTTCAGTGTTTTCTATTTAGGTCACCCATAGCATTGTATAGGTATAGAAGGTATTTTGAACTGAATATAGGGTATCTTAGTCTATCAATATATACAATACAATGAATCTGCCGGTACTCTATTATCACTAAGTGATCTCTAGAAAATATCTCAAGGTCTTCTGTACTCAATGGAAGACCTCTTGGTCTTTGGTAATCAATAAAACATTTCGAGGTTTTCTATAATCGATAAAGGGCCTGTGCTGAAGACCTCTGGATTCTTTGGGTCTCCATGGTCAATAGACTACCTTCAAGTCATCCATAGCCATGTATAGCCATAGTCAATAAAAGACCTCTATATCGCCTACAATGAATACACGATCCCCTTATTTTCTACAATCAGCAAGTGATCTATAAATATTCCATAATCAAAACTAGTAAGGAAAGTAGTAAAGTCGGACTGGGCCGACTATATGATACCCTTCACCACTTTGGGTATATTCTACATATGTATCCTAACAGACGACGCGTTTTTGTTATATATCTATATCTGTACCTATATCTTGCCCTAGACTAACTTATATTACTTCAGTACGTTGTGTCCATCGGCCTAGTTATTGATCTTTTCACGAAGCTTAGCAACATCATTCTAGACTTAATTCAGTACCCTATGCTAAAATTCGTGCAAATCGAAAGATATATAGGGACTTTGGTGCACCAATTACATAAAATCGGACGAAAATATATATGGGAGCTATATATAAATCTGAACCGATTTTCGCGAAACTTAGCACACGTCATTGTAGCCTTAATTCAGTACGCTGTATTAAATTTCGTGCAAATCGAATGATATATAGGGACTTTGGTGCACCATTTACCTTAAATCGGATGAAAATATATAAGGGAGCTATATCTAAATCTGAACCGATTTTCGCGAAACTTAGCACACGTCATTCTAGCCTTAATTCAGTTCGCTATGACAAATTTCGTGAAAATCTAATGATTTTCAGAGGCTTTGGTACACCAATTGTCTAAAATCGGATGAAAATATATATGGGAGCTATATCTAAATTTGAACCGATTTTCGTGAAACTTAGCACACATCATTCTAGACTTAATTCAATACGCTATGACAAAATTCGAGTAAATCATTTCCAGGGACTTTAGTGGACTATTTACCTAAAATTGGGCGAAGCTATATATGGAAGCTATATCTAAATCTGAACCGATTTTTACGAATCTTTGCACACATCATTCTAGACTTAATTTAGTATGCTATGCCAAATTTCGTGCAAATCGAAAGATATATAGGGACTTTGGTGCACGATTTACCTTAAATCGGACGAAAATATATATGGGAGCTATATCTAAAGCTAGGCCGATTTTCAGGAAACTTAATTTTCAGGAAACTAAAATTTACCTTAAATCGGACGAAGATATATATGTGAGCTGTATTTAAATCTGAACCGATTTTCACAAAACGTAGCACACATCATTCTAGGCTTAATTCAGTACGCTGTGCCAAATTTCGTGCAAATCGAGAGATATTTAGGAACTTTGGTGCACGATTTACCTTAAATCGGACGAAAATATATATGGGAGCTATATCTAAAGCTAGGCCGATTTTCAGGAAACTTATGACACATCTTTCTAGATCTAATTCAGTACGCTGTGCCAAATTTCGTGCAATTCAAATGATATATAGGGACTTTGGTGCGCCATTTACCTTAAATCGGACGAATTTATATATGGGAGCTTAGATATAGCTCCCATTTATAGTTTCGTCTGAACCGATTTTCTCGAAACTTGGCACGCATCCCTCTGGACCTAATTCAGTACTCTGTTCCAAATTTCGTGCAAATCGAAAGATATATAGGGACTATGGTGCCTCATTTATCTTAAATCGGACAAAAATATAAATGGGAGCTATATATAAATCTGAACCGATTTTTCTCAATTTCAATAGGGTTCGTCCTTGGGCCAAATAAGTGACCTATACCAAATTTCATCCCATTCGGATCATAAATGCGACCTGTACTTTGTTTACAATTTAACATCGACAGACAGACGGACGGATGGACAGACATGCTTAAATCGACTCAGAAAGTGATTCTATGCATATTTTCAAAAGGAACCCTGGGTCTATCTCTATTTTTTTGCCTGTTACAAACATATGCACAAAGACATAATACCCTGTACCACAGTGTGGTGAAGGGTATAAAAAGAAAAAAAAAAACAGTGAGGAAAGTAGTAAAGTCGGACGGGGCCGACTATATGATACCCTTCACCACTTTTGGTATATTCAACCGATGAATCATAACAGACGTCGAATTTTTGAAGGACCACTAACATGAAAATCGATCCATAAACATGCCATTCTGGAACCTATACTAAATTTTTCATTTGGTCATATATAGAAGCTATATCTAAATCTGAACCGATTTCAGGAAACTTAACACACATCTAGACCTAATACATTACGCTGTGCCAAATTTAGTGCAAACCGAAAGATATTAAGGGACTTTGGTGCACCATTTACATTAAATCGGACGAAAATATATATGGGAGCTATATCTAAATCCGAACCGATTTTCTGGAAACTTAACACACATCATTCTAGAGATAATTCATTACGCTGTGCCAAATTTCGTGCAAATCGAAATATATATAGGAACTTTGGTGCACCATTTACATTAAATCGGACGAAAATATATATGGGAGCTATATCTAAATCCGAACCGATTTTCAGGAAACTTAACACACATCATTCTAGACCTAATTCATTACGCTGAGCCACATTTAGTGCAAATCGAGAGATATATAGGGACTTTTGTGCACAATTTACCTTAAATCGGACGAAAATATATATGGGAGCTATATATAAATCTGAACCGATTTTCACGAAACTTAGACCTTTTTTTTGTTAAATCGACTCAAAAAGTGATTCTATGCATATTCTCAAAAGGAACCATGTGTCTATCTCGTTTCCTTTTGCCTGCTACAAACATATGCACTAAGACATAATACCCTGTACCACAGTGTGGTGAAGGGTATAAATAGAATTTGGTTGAAGAACCTCAAAATCCCGAAAATTGGGGGGTACCCTTTTATTGGGGCTACTAGAAAAAATTGATCAATATTTATAATTTATAGTGGAGAGATTTGCTACCTAATAAGAACTCGACGTACTATATTACAGTCTATTCGGACGAAAAATACGATCAGAACACCCAAAATACCAAAAATTTGGGGGTACCGTTATATGGGGACTACCAGAAAAACTGGACCTATATTTATAATATTTAATGGAATAATTTGGTACCCAATAAGAACCCAATGTACAAAATTTCAGAGAATTTAGTTATAAAACGAGCCAAAGAACTCGAAAATACCGAAAATTGAGGGTACCCTTATATGGGGGCTCTCCGAAAAAATTGACCTTTATTTATAATTTTTGGTAGGGAGATTTGCTACCCAATAAGAACTCAAAGTACAAAATTTCAGCGAATTCAGTTAAAAAACGCGCTCAAGAACCTCAAAATACCGAAAATTTTGGGGTACCTTATATGGGAGCTATCCGAAAAAAGGGACCTTTATTTATAATTTTTGGTAGGGAGATGTGCTACCCAGTAAGAACTCAAAGTACAAAATTTCAGCGAATTCAGTTAAAAAACGCGCTCAAGAACCTCAAAATACCGAAAATTTTGGGGTACCCTTATATGGGAGCTATGCCTAAACGTGGACCGATTTTCTCCAATTTCAATAGGGTTCGTCCTTGGGCCAATTAAGTGACCTGTGCCAAATTTCATCCAATTCGGATTATAAATGCGACCTGTACTTTGTTTACAATTTAACATGGACAGACGGACGGACGGACGGACGGACAGACGGACATGCGTAAATCGACTCAGAAAGTGATTCTATGCATATTCTCAAAAGGAACCATGGGTCTATCTCGATTATTTTTGCCTGTTACAAACATATGCACAAAGAAGAATTCAATATAAGACCTCTTAGTATTTTTTACTGACGATTTCTAGGTATAGTAAAGTCAATAAAAGATCTCGAGTCTGTAGAGTAGTAGCTCTTCTTTAGTCAAGATAAACCGTTTTGGTCTTCCAGAACAATAAAAGACCTTGATCCTAACCAAAAGGACCCTTTGGGTCATCTATGGGCGAAGAAAAATATTCTGATTTTCTGTAAATAAAAAAGTACTTTAGCATTTCATTTTTACAGAACACTCACGCACTCCCTTTCCACACCTACCTCCCTCACGACCACCATATAAATTTCCTTCTGTTAATTGAACTTTGTTACACACTTCTCACTTCACTTCGTCGCTCTTCCATTTGCAATGGAATTCCAATGTTGTTTTCCACACCGAATATGTAAATATTTGTCTACATATGGTTGAGTGTGGGTGTAAATTCCCAAAATAGTTGCAAATGTGTGCGTGTTGGCATTTTTGTTGTTGGTTGTCATATGTGTTGCCATAGTAATCGCCTTCATAATTCCTTCGTCAATTATGTCATACTTGTATATAATTTTGAACATTCTTCCAATTGCTTTACTGGACAAGTTTGGTTGTTGTTTCTGAAAAGTTTTCCAAGTAGAGAGAAAATTAAGGAAAATACACGCACACACACACACAATTCAATAGAAAATAAATATGTAAAATTAATGAGATTATCCAAAGTGGTTGGGGGAGGAGGGACAAAAACAATTCTTTTGAGCTGATATTTCGTTTAGAAGCCCTTGAAAGTGCGTTGCTCGTAGGTAGAAGTGCAATTAACTTAGTGATAAAAGAAGGTTAGATGGTAGTACTTCGTTTACTATCAGGATGAATATTGGATAGAATATGGATTGATTGTAAATTTACTTATAAATGCTTCAATTAATTTCAAATGTCATTTAACTTCGGTTAATAGGGAAATTCGAATCGGATTTACAAGTTTTGCTGACAGGAAGAACAGTAGTTTAGGATTTCGATAACAATGTGCCAGGAAGATTACTATGAGCGCACCTTAGTTGTGGTAGAATGGAACGAGTATGCTTTTGAAGAAGCCTTTTACTGTCCGAAATTGCAGGAGTATGTTGGTTTAGGTCGTTTTTGTGTTTACGGCTTTGGAGACTGCCTGTTGATGCACAGATTTCATACCAGCAGGAACTCTTACTTACTTACTTAGCTGGCTTGTTACAGAACGGTTGTTCCATAAGCCGAGCCTAAAAAAGATTTTCAAGCGCGTCGGTCTTGTGCGTAAGTCCACCAATTTGGAAGACCACGTTCCAAGATGTTGTTTTCTACTTGGTCTCTCCATCTAATTCGTGGCCTTCCCCTTCTACGGGAACCATCAGTAGGCTCATTTTTATATGCCTTTTGAGCTGGGGCATTTTCATTTATCCGCACAACATGGTAGTCGCTGCAGCTCAATACGACAGACTATGTCGATATCCGCGTATAAATTGTAAAGCTCGTGGTTCATTCGACGCCAAGAGCTGCCTCATCTGCTTGCGCAAGTACCCATGCTTCTGATCCATATAATAGCACGGGTAGTATCAGCGTCTTGTAAAGTGTGAGTTTGGTCTGGCGGGAGGTTACCTTGTTTCTAAACTGCTTACTTAGACCATAGTAGCATCTGTTGGCCATCACAATCCTTCTCCGAATTTCAAAACTGATGTCATTCGTTCTATTTATGGCGGTACCAAGGTATATAAAGTCTTTAACTACCTCGAAGCTGTAGTTCTCAAGTTCTACAGTTGGTCCGAGTCTACTGGACGTCTTGCGCGTTGATACCATCAGCTTGGTCTTCTCGCCGTTAACTGCCAGGCCCACTTTGGCAGACTCCTTTTCAATTTGTTCAAAGGTGGCTGTTACCGCTCGCAATGTTCGACCCATTATATCGATGTCATCAGTGTAGGCGAGTAACATGGTGTACAGAGTGCCATTTCTGTTTACCTTTGCGTCTCGTATGACCTTTTCCAGTAGGATGTTAAAAAGATCACACGACAAACTGTCACCTTGTCTGAATCCTCGTTCGGTATTGAAGGGCTCCGATAGGTCCTATCCTACTTTAACTGTATCTGTATCTGTCACCAGGTTTCCTTCTTCATCTCTACAGGGGGATGCTCTCTTGTCTAGGAAGAGCAGGAACTCTCTTGTATATATTACCTTATATTAACTTGACTGACATCATTGTGTTATGGACGTGTTGCAGTTGCAAATCGTCGTTAATTATTTTTTCATGTTTACTATGTAAGGATCCCGTTAAGGAAGGAAGTGTAGACTTACTTACTTAGCTGGCTTGTGACAGAACATTTGTTCCATAAGGCGAGCTTAAAAAGATATCCAGGCGCTTCGATCTTGTGAGCAGCTTCTCCAATTTGAAACACCATGTTGTCTCCTACTTGATCTTTCCATCTAATTCGGGGGCTTCACCTTCTGCGTGGGCCATCAGTAGGCTCGCTTTTATATGGCTTTTGTTATGGGGCATCCTCATCCATTCTCATAACATGACCTACCCAACGTAGTCGCTGCAGCTAGATACGCCTGACTATGTCGATGTCCGAGAATGGTACAGCTCATAGTTCTTTCGACGGCGATATTCACCGTCAACGCAGATCGACCCATAGATCTTTCGGAGAATTTTTCTCTCAAACATTCCAAGAGTTGCCTCATCTGCTTGCGTATGTACCCATGTTTCAGATCCATATAACATCACGGGTAGTATCAGGGTCTTGTAGAGTGTGTTTTTGGTCTGACGGGAGGTGGGCTTGTTTCGAAACCATAATAGTATCTGTTGCCCAACACTATTCTCCTCCGGACTGATTCAAAACTGATGACATTAACTTGGTTTCCTCGTCAGTTACTACCAGACCCACTTCTCAATTTTTACAAAGGTGGCGGTTACCGCTCGCAATGTTCGATCCATTATATCGGTGTATAGATTGTCATTTCTATTCACCTTTGCATCTCGTATGTCCTTTTCCAACAGGATTTTAAAAACATCACACCACAAACTGTCACCTTGTTTGGTATTAAAGGGCTCCGATCCTTCTGACTTGAACTACTGATCTTGTGCCACTCAAAGTTATTCAGCATAGCCGTATATATTTTGCAGGAATGTCTGCGTTCGGCTTTAAACACCTCTGAACGGATAGGGCTAACGAATGCGGCTTTATAGTCGACGAATAGGTGGAATGTGCCGTGGTTTTTATCCAGGATTTGGCGCAAAGTGAAAATCTGGCCTATGGTGGATTTGCCTGGTCTGAAGCCGCATTGGAAATAATGTCATTGACCATTGGCTTCAGTCGTTTACACAGTACGCTGGATAGCACTTTATGTGCAATGGGAATGAGACTTATTCGTCTATAGTTGCCACTTATCTGGTGAGGTTCCAATCATTGGGTATGCATTCCTTTAGCCAAATTGTACTAATCAGCTGGTGCATGCTCCTGACCACCAGTCTTGAATATTTCGGCTTGTAAGCCATAGGCATCTGCTGCTTTATTATTCTTCAGCCAATTGGTTGCTATTTTTACCTCATCTTGGCTAGGTGGTATACACTCTATACCGTTATCTCTTTTTGGTTCTGGGGTATCTTCTTCCCCGTTATTATTTAATACCAGAAGCTTTTTTAAAATTGTCCTTCCAGATCCTTAACACGCTGTCTGGTTTTGTCACCAGGTTTCCTTCTTCATCTCTAAAAGAAGATGTGTATGCACCAAAGCCGTCGGTTTGGTGTTTTACTCGTTGGTAAAATTTCCGGATTTCATTCTCGATTTGCTCACGGTCTACTTGTGGCTGCAAGGAAGGACTTTCCAATTTACGGTCAGTATTACAAAATTCGACGATGGTCTACCAGCTGGGCATCATTGACAAGATCTTGAAGTTGTCTCCCTTTTAATGAAATCAGATGGGAGATATATGAAATTTTCTTGAAAAATCTAGAGAACTTCTAATATACGGTCAGTTTCAAACAGTTCGACGACGGTCTATAAGCAGGTCATTTCAAGATAGAGGTCAAATGTTGAGGTCTTCTATTTGTTATAGAGATCCTAGGCTGGTGTACATCTATTGATATAAAGAAACAATTGATGATGGGGTATCGGAAGGTCTATCTATAATTGAGGAAGACTCAAAGGTTTTCAATTAATTATACAGAAAATAGAGGATTTGAACTGATCATGGGATTTCTAGAGGTCTTCTATTTATCGTATACTAGCAAAGTGCCCGCTACTTCGTATGCGGAAAGGGAATACAAAAAAATAGTTCATATGGAATCTGAATACTGTAAATTTGTTGTACTATAGTTTACGATTTTGTACTCTCTATACCCATAAGCACTATTTTCCAAAATCTCTGTTACTTCCATTACACAAATTAAAAATAGATCAGAATTCTAATTATATATTTTAACAAACACGAACAGGTTCCACATTTACTTCCGATTAGCACTTTTCGAACACATAAGTACACATATCCAGACTTCGTCTAGACCACTACTAAATTTAGTACCAGTTAGTACCAAAAACCCTTTGGTACGTCTTTCTAACTCTCCGTCAGTGACCCACATTCCAAATTTTAGGCTTCTAGCTCTCTTCGTTACCCAAATCCAAATTTAGTGCATTTGCTATTCCATTTTTTGGTACACATCAATTCGGGTTTCCAAACTTATCTCCATAGCTCAATACTACACATCAACAGTAATCTAAATTCCAAATCTCAGGACCCAATCAAATCCAAATTTTTCCCAATGTAGTACCATCATGCTCATAAGTAAGAATTTATAAAAACACATCAATCTTACCCTCTAACTGTAATCTTAATTCCACAAAAGTCCAAATTGTACCAAATTTTGTAATTTTCGTACTCATAAGTACGAATTTCCAAATGTACCTCAATCCTGCTTTGAAATAGTAATCGTAAGTCAAAATTCCAAGAATTCCAGCTCTGTCTGTTCACCAAAACAAAATTGTAACAGATTTGGTACCATTCTGTACTTTTCGTACCCATATTCTAAACCTATATCAAATCTACACTGCCACAGTAACCTAGGTTGCAACTTTCGGGATTCGAATTCTACCAGTTCACCAAAGTCCAAATGGTACCAAATTTTGTGCTTTTCGTAACCAATAGTGCGAATTTCCAAAACTACCTCAGTCATGCACTCCAATAATAACCTTAAGTCCATATTTAAGGATTCAAGCTCTATCCGTTCACCAACATCCCAATATACAAAATTTAGTACCATTTATTACTTTTCGTAGACATAAGTACGAGTTTAATAAAGTTCCTCATTTCAATTCTCCAACAGCCCTATCCGTTCACATAAATCCAAATTTTTAGTACCATTTAGTACTTTCGTACTTATAAGTTTGAATTTTCAACACTGTTTCAATCCTGTACTCTAACAGTAATTTTGTTTTATGATATATATATATATGTTTTCTATGTCTATCCTTTCATTTAAATCTAAATTGTACCAACATTTCAAAGTCCAGCTCTATCCGTTCACACATAATCAAGTTGTACAAAATATAGTACCATTTAGTACACATAAGTAATATGCTTCCATATCTTAATTCTATACTCCAACAGCAACCATTATTCAAAATTTTAGGTTTCCAGCTCTCTCCGTTTGCCCAAATCCAAATTGTACCAAATATAGTGCCGTTTAGTACTTTTCGTATACATAAATACGAATTTCCAAAGATGTCTCTATAGCTTAATCTTCAACAGCAATCTTCTAAATTTTATGTTTTCAGCTCTATCCATTCAAACAAAATCAAAATTGTACTAAATTTTGTACCATTTAGCACTTTTCGTAATAAGTACGAATTTCCAAAACTACCTCAATCCTACACTGCAACAGTCATTTAATTCCCAATTTCAAGACTCCAGCTCTATATGTGAACCGAAATCCAACTTGCACCAAATTTAGTACCATTTAGTACTTTTCGTACACATAAGTACAATTTTTTAAATCTACATCAATCCTGTAGTCCTAATTCCGATTTTCAGGAGTCCATCTCTATACAATCAACTAAATGCAAATAGTACCAAATTTAGTACCATTTTGTACTTTTTATGCACATAAGTACGAATTTCTTAAACCATTTTCATACATCAACACCACTTCCCAACCTTTATTCCGTATAAAATTTCAAGATTCTAACTATATATGTTCAATATATATATATATACAATTAGAACTAAATTTAGTAATGTTTAGTACACCTATAGGTCGAATTTCCAAAAACCCTTTTGTACATCTTTCTAACTTTCCATCAGTGACCCACATTCCAAATTTCAGAATTCTAAATCTTCCCGTTCGCCCAATACATAAGGTACCATTTTTGGTACATTTTAGTACTTTTCGTACCGTTCTAGTTCGAATATCCAAAAACCCAGCCTTATTTCACGCCTACACACCAACATCAACCCACACTCAAAATGTCAAGCTTCTAGCTTTAGCCGTTTCGTCTGGGCGATGATCTGTCAGTCAGTCACTCACTCACTTAACACTAATATATAGATGTTTAATGCCAATTTAGCCAGTCCGGAAATATCCATCTGTCTATTGAAATCACGATAAAAATATTAGTCGATCTGTGGGTCAATGTGTATTTGTGTGTTCCTAGGTGCATTTTCCAGCGACTATAGTTTGACATTGTAAAGATTAAATTCATTTTATTTGATTTTTAAAATCTGATTTCACAATTGTAGTCAGTGACCCTTGCTCTACAAATCATGTTAATTTTCGATCCAATCTATTGATTTTTTTACTTTTTTTGCATATTCGTAATCACCGTCCTCAAAACCCTTATATGTGATAATAATTTATTTATTTCATGAACTCACTGCTCTAATTAAGGCCAAAAATAGGATTTCTGGCCCATAGGGCTACGGTACAATTGTCCATTAGACAATCGTCCCATAGTAGGTATAATAAAAAGTCCGCATTACCCGCCATTGGCTTTAATAATTCATAAATATTTTCCATTTCGATACATTGTTCGGAAATTAATCAATATTTCTGACAAGGCGTTTAAAAAAAGGATTTACAAATTTTTAATTTTTTTATTTTTAATCAATGTGTGTATGTACATCCAATATTTGTTAAATTATCAAGTATCTCATTATAATTTACATAAAACCCGTCATTAATAAAAGATGCCAAAGAATTGATACCTGACTGCTTGCTTGGCTGGCTGCCTGCCTGCCTGCCGGCATGCTTTTCGTTGTGGCACACGATGCCATGACATGGCTTGGGCTTGAAATCAACCTTCGTGAGAAAAAAAGTGAAGAAAATTAACATTAAAAAAAATCAAGCACACGGATTCATGAAGAATACGAACACCTTGCAGTCGTTGTCCTCCACCCACCAACACCACCACCCAATTACCATGGCAATGCCATTGAATTTTTTTATTCATTCCTCGGCTTAATAGGACAGTCAGTTATTTTGATTGCATGGCAACCCTGTTATCAGCAGCAACATCAAATCCTGTAAAGCTGAGTCATAACTATTTTTTTGTGAGTTAAGTATGTGGGCTAGGGGTGGGTGGCAGTGGTCTTAGTGTGTGTTTGTAGAGATTTACCGTTAACAGTTGTATTTTACGCACCGGGTGCCCTCATGAAGGGTGGTTGGGGTAAATGGACAGGCAAGTAAGCAAGCAAGTGATATGATGAAAAGTAAGGCGCGCACAGGCACACACACACACCCACACACTCCCTCACTTAAGAAAATATTTATTACTGTTATTATATATTTTTGTGGTTCAACAATTCATCTCGTCTCGCGGTGCATAAACCTAACCGTTAATTTCAAAGAAGACCAATGGTATGGTAAGAGTGTGTGTGTATGTGTTTGATAGTGTACAAGTGTCAGTAATTGTGACGAATATAACTAGTTATGGAATTTTACCAAGCTCCCTCAATTTCTTCCAAATTATGGACATTTTTAGTTAGCTTTATGTAATAAAATAAATAATGAAATGGTAGTTGTGACATTAGAGGGAAAACAATAACAACACTCGCACGCACACACACACTCACTAACTGCACTCTGTCAAAAGTTGCTATGGCAACATTGTACGAAGTAATACCCACTCAGCGTGTATGAATATTTCTAAAAGGTGGCATTTGCTAGCATGTTGTGTGTTTTGCCTTTCTACAGGACATTTGGTTCTCTTATATGCTCTCTTTTTAAATGTTACTCTCCGTTGCTGTTATCCACAGAGATGAGTTGTACGAATCAGCTGTTATCTGTGATGCAAGTAATGTCTACTTTATGTGAAGAAGTGTCGACTTTTAAGGTTGAATAGGTTTTAGTGCCTGCCAATCTGAGTGCCTGAGTGACTGACTGCCAGATCATCGTCCAGACGAAACGGCTAAAGCTTGCAATTTTGAGTATGGGTTGTTGATGGTGTGTAGGCGTGAGATAAGGCTGGGTTTTTGGAAATTCGAACTGGAAGGGTACGAAAAATACTAAAATGTACCAAATATGGTACCCTTTGTATTAGGCGAACGGAAAGAGCTAGAATTCTGAAATTTGGAATATGGGTCACTGATAGAATGTTAGAAAGATGTACAAAAGGGTTATTGGAAATTCCATCTATGTGTGTACGAAAAGTACTAAACTTTACTAAATTTAGTTCTAATTGTAAATATATTGAACATATATAGCTACATTCTTGAAATTGTATATGGAAAGCAGGTTGGTAAGTGGTATTGATGTGTGTATAAAAAGTACAAAATGGTACTAAATTTGTTACTTTTTACAATTAGTTGAGTGTATAGAAACGGAACCCTGAAAATATCAATTAAGACTACAATTGGAGTACAGGATTGAGGTAGCTTTAAAAATCGTACTTATGTGTACGAAAATTACTAAGTGGTACCAAATTTGGTACAAGTTGGATTTATGTGAACCGATAGAGCTGGATTCTTCAAATTGTGAATTAAAATGACTGTTAGAGTGTAGGATTGATTTGAATTTTGCTTGAACGTATAGAGCTGAAAACCTGAAATTTGGAATAAAGATTACTTTTGAAAATTGAGCTATAGGGACATCTTGGGAAATTTGTATTTATGTGTACGAAAAGTACTAAACGGCACTAGATTTGGTACAATTTGGATTTGGGTGAACGGAGAGAGCTGGAAACCTAAAATTTGGAATAATGGTTCCCATTGGAATATAAAATTGTATAAATTGTATATATATGTATATACAGTATATATATATATTTATATTTTTTTTTGTAATTCTTTTCCGCATACGAAGTAGCGGGTACTTTGCTATTTTGAAGACAATCTTCCAATCTCGGGAAAAAAAACCACACAAACTGCTGCTGAAGCCCACCGGAGGATGAAAAAGGGAGGTGCTGTACGAAATTATACTTCACGCATTCATCGGGAAGCTCTAAACGTAGTACAGTTAAACCTGCACCATTATAAGGCTACATTAGCTGAACTGCTTCTTAGCCTCACCTCCTTTAGTATCGACATCGATCTGATAAGAGAGACGTATTTTTACACGGTTATGCATTTGGTGCTTTCAAAAGTAAATGTAAATAAAACGCCCATAAAACATTTGTTTCATGGTATATATTGAATTGTTTGTCTGGAAACCCATCGGCTCCTGCTGCTTTATTGTTCTTGAGCCGATTAATTGCTTTTATGACCTCATCTTGGCTAGGTGGTATATACTCTATACCATTATCTCTTATTGGTTCTGGGATATTTTTTTCACCGCCACTATTTGATACCAGAAGCAGGGTGCGAAGAATGATTAAAACACGTCCTTTCTCACGAATGCTCATGGACGAGAATTTGAATGTTTTCAATTTATCGCGAATGATAAAGTTACAATGAATGAAGAATCATTTGTAATCTCTCGCGAATGTTCGCATTGTACGAAAAATCACGAACGATAAAATTACGCTGCAAGCGTCGTTGATTCATTCTTTCGCTAGCATTTGTTGCTGAAGAACATTCTTTTGAAAAACTCAAAGCGAGCACTATTAAAAACAACAACAAACAAAAATATCATAAAACCAGTGAGCGGAGCTGTATAGTGTGACGTGGCCGACCATACGATACCCAACACAACTACCACGGAACTCAAACTTTCTGCGGATTTTTATTCTGAGGCTGGACAATATTTCGTGATAGTTGCATCCTCTTGTACGATTAGAGGTCAACAGCATCTCTTCCTTACACTGACATTTTTCCGAAAATGTCCAGTGAGCGGAGCTGTATAGTGTGACGTGGCCGACCATACGATACCCAACACAACTACCACGGAACTCAAACTTTCTGCGGATTTTTATTCTGAGGCTGGACAATATTTCGTGATAGTTGCATCCTCTTGTACGATTAGAGGTCAACAGCATCTCTTCCTTACACTGACATTTTTCCGAATATTACTAGTATTCAGTACAGTCCTTCTAATTACTTGTCCATATTCCCCATTGTGATGTTTGGTTTATAATTGTGGCCTATAGATCGATTCGAAAAATAAACACACACAAACATAATATTTCGGTCCACTTCATCCCAAAATTATTATCTGATCATCACCAAAAATGATAAACGAAACATTTCAAAAAAATCAAAATTAACGCTATGCTTCCGCCCTCCAGTGTTGTAATGGTTTACTAAAAAATATCTGAATACGTAAGCACCTGTAAATATGTACGCGTAACTCCCACATACGAGTAGATACATTTTAATGCCAATCTCTCCTCAACTTCTCGGGTCTAGGTCCTTCATGGGTAAATTTATACGCTATAGAATATAAATTTTGTAATTTTTCACACAAAAGTTAGGGTCCATTTGACCCGCTTTTTGACCGATCTTTATCTAAACATGCATGTTCATTCTTTGGCCCGATCCCCTTCTCCATGTAAAAATTCGCGATGTTTGGGCCATAATTACGGCGTCTGGAGCGACCAGAAAGTCAGAAAAATATTAAGTATTTGGTCCATTTCATCACCTAAGTATTAACCGATCTTCAACAAAAACAATAGGGGCCTTCATTGGTCAGAACCCATCCTACATGCAAAATTTCGTGAAGATTGGTCCATAACTGTGGCCTGTATCGTGTTTACAAATTATAATGGACAGACGGACGGACGGACACACATGTCTAGATCGACTCAGCTAGTCGAGATCGGTATACTTAAAGGTGGGACTAGGACCAGTATTTCGCGGCGTTACAAACTCTTGGGGCTGCACAAAGCTATAATACACTGAAAACATAGTTGTGTAGGGTATAATAACAACATAGTTTCACAAATATAGAATTCCAGTCCCACACTTTTGAAACCATGAAATTGATAACCATTTATAACAGCATTCCAAGGCCACAACATTAAGCTCTCTTTCAGTTTTGAACCATGTGCTTCGATACATTACTTAATAACAGTTTGGAAAAGGAAAGGGAATTGAGGTATACGATCAGAAACTATGAACTACAAATTGTGAAAGGGCGGGTCCGCTTCTTAATCGAAAGCCCTCTTTATTTTGTTCTAAATACGAGGCTAGATCTACAACCATGACCTTATTTGAACTTGTGGATCAGAAATGCAATGCAAGAAAAATTTCATACTATGGCCATTTTAAGTGAGGAACCTGGAACATCACAGTAGGAATCATTACAGGCCATTGTAAAACTAGATCCCAAAAGTGTTGAAAGAAAAAAACATTAACTGTTCGACAGCTTTGAGGAAGCTCATCGTGCTCTAAGGTTCTTAACAGGCTTCTATATGAATTTTTGATTATCCCTTCAATTCAATAATTCAAGAAAGATTAGAAATTTATATTAAACTAGCATATGCCCGCTACGTCGTTAGCGGATTTTTTATAGTTAAAATAAAAAAGCGTTAATTTAGCTTTACTTTTGGACTAAATATAAATTTGAAATATTTCAAATAAAATATTAGATCCTACTCAGATTCTTTCGAACCGAAACGTTGATGCGTAAATCTACTTAACCTAATAAATCGAGTACAACTTTCTTATATTTATTTTTCTGAAAGTGTATGATTTTCTCGATCCTCCCGATGGACTAATGCAAATAGTACGTTTTTTAACTTTTTTGCTTCTTTCGGTAATTAAATGCTAATGGTAAAATTTGTAGTACGTTTTAGTACTTGTGTACCCTTATAGTACGAATTTCTAATATAATATTCTGCAAAGCGCATCATATTATGGAAAATTTTTGTATGTTACTTGTTACAAAATCCCCATTGAAAAAATTTTCGATATTTTTTGTATATCCTCGACATAAAGATCCCGCCCATTATTCATAACATCGGAAGTCCAGTGTGGTTAGAAACCTCATTGGAAATAAATATCTGAGCTTTTAAGTAGAAGTTTTAAAAACATGTTTGTCTACACGTGCCAACAATTTAGTACTTGTGGTGTTTAGCGGCTTGTTTGCATAGTTTCACTTATTTGTATATGAAGTCTCGTCCGTTTTTCACTACATCGGACGTTTGAACCAAAATACATAATCATTCGTTGTAGTATAGATCCATGTCAAATTGGAAACTATATTTCATGTAACTCGCAGTAATTTTTAGTAAAAGTCTTCGAAAAATATTTCCATAAAACATTTTAATTGCCACAGTCAAAGATAAATACTAAAATTCAGATATCTTTCTCTAAACTTTCATATTTAGTAATTTTTAGTACGAATTTTCAAAAAAAATACATTTTTTTAATTTGTTATAGCTAAATATACATACACAATTTCTGGACTCTACCTCTACTGCTTCGGTCGTATACAATATTTAGTTGTTTACATTGTTTTTCATAGAAAAATCCTTGTACCAAATTCTATATCCACCCGTACCGCCGTATACAATATGTTGGGTTTTTTAGTACATTTTAATCTTATAGTTCCAGATAAGTATTTAATAAGAGTTTCTATCTTTACCCGTTGTACCGTACCCAATATTTAGTACTAGTATACTTTTATTTATTTATTTTACCACCTCTAATCGCTCAATACCCATGTAAAATTTTTAGTAGTTTCCATACTAACATTTATTAGTTTGTAACAATGGTACAGAATTTTGTACTTATATGTGAAATAATTAAGTAACATACTATGTTTCAGTTGTCCTTTAATATTTAGTACCATGTTAGTACTAATTTCAAAAAATTATGCACAGCGAAGTATTTGTAATAGTTAAATCAACATACCACGTTTCAGATTTCTATTTCTAACGGTTCCATTGTATTTTTTATTCAGTACTTTTTATCACCTCATAAGTACTAATTTGTAATAGTAAAAGCTAATTCCTATCTCTATCGGTTCTATTGTAATATAATATTCATAACTTGTTAGTACATTAGTATTCATTTCCAAAAGATATTTTTGCCCATCGTTCTATTTGTAATAGCTTAAGTTACATACAATGGTTCAGATATCTACTCTTAATTGTTCCATTGTAATATAATACTTTTTAGTACATTAAGTACAAAATTTGTTCACGGATTCCCCTTCGCCTATCATTGACACAGCTGCATTCAAAATTTCAGAGTTCTACTTCCAACCGGTGTAATATATTTTTAGTACTTTTTAGTACCATTTCAATACTAATTTCCAAAAGATATTTTTGTACAGCATTTTATATGTAACAGCTTAAGCTTCATATTAATTTTCAGATAATTATCTCTACTGGTTCCATTCAAATATAATATTTAGTACCTCTTAGTACTAAATTCCAACTTTTTCACACATGCCCTTTGGATTATTATTGACAAAGCTGTCTACCAAATTTCAAAGTTCTACTTCCAACCGTTCCGGCGAAATACAGTTTTAGTACTTTTTAGTACCATTTTAGTACTAATTTGCAACAAATATATGTGCACGTCGTTCTTGTTTTCATAGCTTCAGCAACATACAAAGTTTCAATATTTATCTCTACCGATTCCATTTAAATACAATGTTTAGTACTTTTTAGTACCTCATAGTACTAAATTCCAAATTTTTTCATAAATACCACTTCGCTCGTCATAGACAAAGCTACGTGCCAAATTTCAATGTTCTAATTCTAACCGTTCCGCCGTAAAGCAGTTTTTAGTACTTTTTAGTACCTTTTAGTACGAATTTCCAAAAACCCCGCCTTATCACACGCCTCCCCACCAAACCCAACCTACATGCCAAATTTCAAGTTTCTAGCTTTAGCCGTTTCGTCTGGGCGTTGATGATCAGTCAGTCACTTATAACGCAACTCTTTTATATATATAGATTAATGCAGGTCGTCTGAGAGATATGAATTGGTAATTATGACGAGAAATAACGGTTTATAAATCCCCAATCGTTCCATTCCCCGCCTGGATTTTTATCCAGTTCTCTAAATTCAGGTCTCTTGCCTTAGAATGCGTCTGCATCCTTGATTGAGTACTTATTAAGGTCACTTGCCGTAGAATCCGTTCGTATCCTGGCTGGAGTACTTGCTAAGATCTCTTGCCGCAGAATCCGATCGTATCCTTGTTTGAATACTTACTAAGATCTCTCACAATACAATCCTGTAGTATATTTTTCTCTCATTTAGAATAGCTAAACATAGGTGACACCTAGTTGAAGCTGTCATATCTTAGATGTTTTGAGCGTCCTTATCTATAAATCCCCAATCGTACTGTCACATTCCACACCAAGAGTACTTATACAGGACTCTAAATCCAAGTATCATCCAAGATCACTTTTCACGGTCGCGGCGCCGAAGGACGGCTATGCTCATAATGAAAACTCTGGCAGATGGCAACTAATAATCGGTCTTCATCCCAGAAAATAGCCAAGGAATTCAATATAAGTCAATCTGTGGTCTTTCGCGTCAAAAAACGAAGAAATACTACTCCCAACGAGCAAACCGGAAGTCGCCACAGGCTATTGTCGGGGTCGGACTCTCGCTCGTCTTATGATGACAGAAATGAAGCAGAATAAGTCCGTAGCGCCGAAATATACTTCTGTTGCCAAAAATAAGCAACGAGCACTCCACAACCTTAGTTATATTCCTATTTAACAAAATAAATCCTAAAATCAATTTTTTGTCAGAGGCAAAAATTCAAAAGTCGACTTTTGCACTCGACTACGAATCCCTAGTGGACTGTATACATGTATAAGTACAGCAATCAGAATCCATGTTTATGGGCCTACAAGAAGGAGTAGTCTAACAGAATCCATTATCGGAATTTATATTAGTTTGGTAAAAATGTACAAGAGTGAGTGGATGGATACTTTCTTCGGAAGTTATCGTTCGCACATGTCAGCCAGCCAGACAGACCGACTAATGGATGTTTCTAAATCGTCTACAACAGATTTGGTCCAAAGGCACATGGGGTCTAGAAACGATATATCGCCTTATGGCTGGTGGTATGAAAATACACTTTAAAATCTCAAAATCATCCGGTTGAGATCGCAAGAGGGTATTTATGGATTTGTCTGTAATTTCTGAAAACAAAACATTTGACGTTCCGACCCCATATGGTAGCAAATTTTGATTTTAAATGGGCTTTACTCAGTTCAAACCACCAATAACACTAAAAAATTAAATATTATTATAGGTAAGTTTTGGCGCCAGGCCCATATTTTTGTACACCGTTCTCTAATAACTAAATCAATTTAGCAATGATCTTCTCTAGCCATGTTTGTCGGCTCCGATCCTAATCATACGTAAAGGTTCAATATATAATCTTAATTATATCTAAGATCGAGACCTTTTATGGTCATTATAGTGCTCGAACACCACAACAATTTACAAATAGCACGGACTCTGGACAATGAATAAACATTTATCAGGTCAAGTCAGCCTTTGTTCATATATAGGTTTATTGGTGAAAGACAGGATCCGGAGAATCTGTCAGTGTATGAAATAGGAGCTGTCTTAGGCTTAGGTTCCAGATTTGCTGAAAATAGAATCTAGGGGTAGTTGTGTATGGTATCACAAAGGAGAAGAATTAAAGGCACGAATTAAGTTTGCAGGGGAGCATAACAATTGGGCGAAAAATGACTGAAAACGTGTTATCTGGTCAGATGAATCAAAATTTAACCGTTTCCAATCGGAAGGTAAACAGTATTGTTGTCGACGTCCTGGTGATACCATTCAACGTCACCATGTTAAGCCAACTGTGAAGCATGGTGGTGGAAACATTATGGTTTGGGACTTCTTTACTTGGTGCCATATTAGGCCATTGCAGAAAATTGAAGAAGAAGGAAGACTACCTCGCCATTTTGAAGTCTCATCTTAAAGAGTTCGTTTACATGATTGACTATCCAGAAAATGAACTCGTATTTCAATAGGATGGTGATTTTACATCTATAACAGGTTAAACGGCTTAAACCTATCTTACGTCAAACATATCATGCACTTATTCAGCGCCTACTTTACCCTTAACAACAAGTGTCTCGGCTTAGCAGAAGACACAACCAGCTCACTAAGACTATGCCCTATGGCCCCACCTACAAACTATGCCCCGAAAAATAGAATAATTAAAAAAGGGCTATGAAAAACTTATAACTAATTTGAAATCTCCGTAGAGCAAGCCTAGCTCGTTCCGTCTAGCGAGGGCTGCGGGCGGCAGGTGCTTCCGAGCACGCAGCCGATCCGACCCCTCCGCACTACAAATTAACTCTTCAAGTATGGTATTCTTAACAAACTGACATCTGTCTATGAATGCGAGACCACACCTAACCATGAAAACATCAATCCTATCAATCTGTGCCTTTTCATAGATAGACCTACAAGAGTGCCTCCTAAAGGAACCGTCATCTAACCGAAAAGGGCGTAACCGCAGACAAGAGGATAGTATTTTCATTTCCAGAGCCTCAACCTATTCCATCTGATGTGACGAAATGCCATACCAGACAGGAAAAGCATAGGCAATGGTAGGCCTGATCACCTGCCGGTTGATCAAGAGCCTAACCTCATTGAAGAAGAGACCTTTCGCCCTATGAAGGATGTAGTCTACTTGGGGGATAAAATCGAACATTTCCTGAAATACTACCCCCAAGTATTTCAGCTTATCCGATACTGAAACCTGCTCCGAACCTACCTCCAGAACCGGCTGAAACCTCCGAAAATTAGGATAAACAACACCTGGCCTACCAAGGAAGACCGCCATCTAACGAAGTACCGATGAAGTGCATCAAGGTACTCGTTACAGTTCCGTATCTTCCATCGAAACCTTTTCCAACGAAGCTACTAAAAGCCGTTAAGGTATGGACCGTAGAAAGACCCGGCAGAATTTTCCTATCCTCAACAGTTCTTCAAATCCTGGCCAGAATAAAGGATTCAAAAGGATGGTGATCCGAAGCATAGCGCAAAAATATTAAAAAAATAATGTTCAAGTAATGAATTGGCCCGACCTCAATCCGGTTGAGAATTTATGGTCAATTGTGGGAAGACGGCTGTGGTTTTACCAATCAGCTCCATCAAAGTTAAAATACCTGTAAGAACGAGTACAACGTGACTGGCAGAACATATCAAATGAAATTATACAGGAATTGGTTGAATGTATGCCAAAACGTATAAATATGGTCCTAAAAATGTAAAGGATTACGGACCAAGTACTAAAAATTACTCCAAATGACACCGGTATTGAAAAGTACAAAATTGTGTACATGGGCGTTATTTTTGTTCTGTTCATTTATCTCTCTGAATTCTTTGCTGTTTGTTTTGAGTTTTTGGTGTTTTATTTAGAATTGAAGAAGCTATAAGGAAGAAAAAAAATAAAATAATTTTGAGTTTCAATACAGAAACTCAAAATTATTTTATTTTTACTGTAAATAAAGTTTTTATATAGAACATAAATACCAGTTTTTCTCTCTCGCATATAAACAAATTTGTCCGTGGATCTCGGCGAGCTTATCAAACCCACGGGGAACCTGGAATATTCAATGTATTTTTTGTACAGATTTTTCATTTCAATTTGCGGCAAGACAGAAATAACACAAAACCAGTAAGGAGAGTAGTAAAGACTGACGGGGACGACTATATGATACCCTTCACCACTTTGCGTATATTCAACAGATGAATCCGAAACTTAACACACATCACTCTAGACCTAATTCATTACGCTATGCCGTGCAAATCGAAAGATATATATTGACTTGGGTGCACCATTTACATTAAATCTAAATCAGAACCTATTTTCAGGAAACTTAACACTCATAATTCTAGACCTTATTCAGTACACCAAATTTCGTGTAAATCGAAAGATATATATTGACTCTGGCGCACCATTTACATTAAATCGAACGAAGATATATATATATATATATATATGAGCTATATCTAAATCTGTACCGATTTTCAGGAAACTTGGCACACATCAGTCTAGACATAATTCATTACGATATGCCAAATTTCGTGCAAATCGAAAGATATATAGGGTATATATAGACATATAGAAAATATATATGTGAGCTATATCTAAATCTGAACCGATTTTCAGGAAACTTAATACACATCATTCTAGACATAATTCAGTACGCTAAGCCAAATTTCGTGCAAATCGAAAGATAAATAGGGACTTTGGTACACCATTTACATTAAATCGGACGAAAATATATAAGGGAGCTATATCTAAATATGGACCGATGTTCAGGAAACTCAATACACATCATTCTAGATCTAATTTATTACGCTATGCAAAATTTCGAGCAAATCGAAAGATATGTAAGGACTTTGGTACACCATTCACATTAAATCGGACGAAAATATATATGTGAGCTATATCTAAATCTGAACCGATTTTCAGGAAACTTGACGCACATTTGTCTAGACCTAATTCATTACGCTATGCCAAATTTCGTTCAAATCCAAAAATATATAGGGACTTTGGTACATCATTTACATTAAATCGGACGAAAATAAATAAGGGAGCAATATTTAAATCTGGACCGATGTTCAGGAAGATCAATACACATCATTCTAGACCTAATTCATTATGCTATTCCAAATTTTGAGCAAAATGAAAAATAGATAAGGACTTTGGTACACCATTCACATTAAATCGGACGAAAAAATATATGGGAGCTATATCTAAACCTGGACCGATTTCCAGGAAAATGTGTTAAGTTTCATTCTAGACCTAATTAAGTGCGCTGTGCCAAATTTTGTGCAAATCGAAAAATATTTAGGGACTTTGGTACACCATTTACATCAAATCGGACGAAAATAAATATGGGAGCTATATCTAAGTCTGAACCGATCTTTCTCAATTTCAATAGGGTTCGTCCTTGTGCCAAATAAGTGACCTATGCCAAATTTCATCCAATTTGGATGCGACCTGCACTTTGTTTACAATTTAACATGGACAGACGGACGGACATGGATAAATCGACTCTGAAAGTGATTATATGCATATTCTCAAAAGGAACCATGTGTCTATCTCGTTTCCTTTTGCCTGTTGCAAACATATGCACAAAGACATAATAACCTGTACCACAGTGTGGTGAAGGGTATAAAAATCAAATTTGCCGAAAATGGGTTTTAAGTTTTCAATTTACTTACAGTTTATATGGGGCAGAGGAACTTCTACAGCTTCTCAATTAGAGTGTGTAAGAGATATTCATATGAATTGTTTACACCACAGTCTGGAGAACAGTCGTGCATCATTAACTCGAAAATCACGTTTTTGAGTTATGCCTTGCAGCAAATGAGCAAATGATAATTTTTTTATTTTGAAATATCTTCAGATATTGAGTTTTTATAATATTCCCTGTTCAGTTCATATTTAACCGAAAAAAAACCGCTAAATTGACTACACGAATGCGAGTAATTTTTAGACGTTTTTCCCATATGAAAACATTAACAACACCTAACCCAAAATGACAGTTACGTACAAAATAACGGTAAATGTTTTGGGGGTATAAGATATGAAGAGTGAAAAAGTGCCTGTCAGTGAGAGAGCAAACACAGGGGAGAGAGAACGCACAGCTGAGAGAGAGAGAGCTCTGTCACAGACATTTGCAACAAAATATTGGTCTTATGGAGTTTATGGACACAAATAACTGTTATTCGTTTTTCTCCCGTCAATTAGTGCATAACGTTCGTACGCTGGAATTTATTTTAAAACGGTTTTAAAATAAAACTCTCAAGCAAATTAAAAAAACAACAACATACCAAAAAAGGATATCACAAATCTATAAAGCAAAGCAATAAAGTAAAACAAAGGAATAATGTGAAATAAAATATAAAAAGAAAATTTTGATTAATTGAAAAATTGAAATAAAATTTGAAAAATACACAAAAATTGGAAAAAATAGTGAAAAAAACCACGAAATTTCCCATTGCCTTTCTGCAGGGCAAAGCATTGAAAAAAAAAATAAGAAACGTGAAAGAAAAAAAAGTTCAGTGGCAAAAGTGCAAAGTTTCACATCCATCTCCGCAAAATCAATGGAATAATAACGAAAATTAGTTTTTGTGTGTCAAAAGTGAGTAAAAATTTGTCATAACGAAGGCAGAAAATAGCATTCCATTAAATCAATGATTATGGCCCATTAAAATGAAGGCAGCATAAAAAAGTTTTGATTGAAAAGTGGAAAAGTTCAATTTATGGGATTCGTTTTGTTTCACTTTCTTGGCTGGCTGGCTGAAAATTTCTTGTATTTTGTGTGGGTATTTCGTTTTAACGTACGATAAACGAACGTGAACGAAATTGTAAAATAAAATGACGAAAAAGAAGGAACAACAACAAAAATAATGATTCCCCCGAATATAAACCGTCACAGCCATATTCGCACACACACACAGACCAACCAATTCTTGCCAGGACACAAACTCACATAGCATGCACACACACAGACACACACACACGGCGCAATACTCATCATCAACAGTAGCGTTTTTTTTTTTTCAAACGCAAGGAATAAAATCCTAGTAAAAGGAATCGAACCAAACCGAATAAAATGGAATACGTAAAACAAAATACAAATACCAAAAAGGACGCGAGAAAGGAGGAAGGCGACTAAAACAGAATCGACAATAACGAATTTACCACTTGTGTATATTTATGTTACGTCTTGGCTTCTTTGCAAAATACTCCTTCGCGCGCGCTCTCTCTCTCTCATACTTTTCTATGCTCTCTTTCTCTCTCAGTTATATACTCATTCACTTACCCGCCGTTGAAAAACACATAGCCAGTTGTTGTTATTGTTGTCTGTTTGCATTCATTCTCTTTTGGTAGCAATTTTCTTGTTTGTTGTTTTGTTTTTGCTTGTTTTGTTTCATTCTTAAAGACATGCTACCGTTATTTTTACTACACGATGCCACAGACACACACTCGCACACACACACAGTCACATAAACACAGATAGCTGAGCACGGCACAGGTTATAGACATTTACCGTTAGTATGGCTTGTTTGGGCTGCCATTCACTTGACTTTATTTTTTCACAACATTCTTTTGACTCTTCCTCTTTGCTGCTGCTGCTGTTTCTACAACTACAACTCATGGCAGATATTGACAGACAATTGTAGTGTTGCCATGTAATTTAATTTTAATTTGTTTATAAGTGTATGGGAAACGTTTAAATTTCTCATATATAAAACTTAATTTGTAAAGAGAAACCTATCCAGACAGATTGAACAAATAACACATCAATGAAGGTTTATTCACAAGGTTAATAAGGGGGCAACTTCGAAGTCATCCTTTAATGTCAAATTTATTGTTTGAAGCAAGGTTTTTAAATAAGGTTAACCGACAGGCGAATTCATGCCTAAGTCTTCTCTTGTTGTCAACTTTCTAACACTAGATTGCCGCAGGCGGTCATTTTGACCGCTTTTCAATTTCAAGTACAAAAACAACTGTGTATTTAATGACAGTTTTTTTTTTTAAATTTGGTGAATTTTTTATAATAAACGTAATTCTATGAGGTACAAAAAGTCACCAAATTCAAAAAAGTGTCATTAAATGCACAGTTGCTTTTGTACTTGAAATTGGAAAGTGGTCAAAATGACCGCCTTCGGCAATCTAGTGTTAATCGCGAAATACCAACCAGAACAGGATAAAAACTCTAAATATATTTCAATAAAATGTAATGATAGTAATGTGCAGGTACATATATTTTGGTTCGAATAAAAATATTTTTTGTTTATTTATTCTTCAAACGAAAAATTTGACAGTCAGTGAAAACTTCGAATTCACCTCCTTGTTAACATTATGAATAAACCTTGGTTTGAAGCATAAATAAACCAAAAATATTTTTATTCGAACCAAAATATACCACATTACTATCATTAAGTTGTTTGAAAGGTATTTTCAGTTTTTATTCTGTTCTGATTGGTGTTTCCCGATTAAAATGTTGACAGCAAGAAAATACTAAGACATGAATTCACCACCCGGCGGACCTTCTTTAATAGGCCATGACATCAATTTAACAACGTTACCTAAAATTCAACGAAGCGTACAAAAATATTCAACTTCCCCACTATGGCAAAATGTTTTGTACGGCCGTATTACCCAAATACGTCGAATCCATTTCTCTTAGCGAACTAAACAAAATAAAATTAAGAAATTATAAAATGTATTCAAATATTTCATATTCTTATTGAAAAAATTATATTTCTTTATGTTTTGTTTCTTTGTTCAACAAAAGAAAAAAACAAAACTACGTTCTGTCATAGTTGAATTTTTTCAACTTTGAAAATTTGTACGTCGACGTATTTCGGTAACATTCATATAAATACATGTGTTCTACTTTTGTGGTGAAAAACGTCGAACGAGCTAGTTGAATTTTAGGTAAGGCTGTAAAAGCAAACCCACTCGACTTCTGTCTGTCTGGCCGGTTGGTGCGCACGATAACTCTCGAAAAGAATAACCGATTTCATTCATACTTTGCACATCGTAATTTTTCTTTTAAACTTAATTCAATTTCGAAAATGGGGAATATCGGTCCCTTTTTGTGGTACGTCTCTCAAAATGGTCAAAATTATGCTAAAAAAGTATTTTTATATCATGCGAAAGGACTGTCCCATTTTAATCTTTATCTTTACCAAGCCTAGATCTATTCCGTCAATGTCATCATATTTATTTTTTTAATTTATTGGGGTTATTCTGCCATTTTACCCGAATTTCGCCGAAAAATTGACATATATAAAAATAATCACTTTTTGTGTATAAGTATACACCTTGCGGATTATATCAAGACCCTTCCGATAAATCTTGGGGTTCTATAAATAGGAATAAATCTTAAAATAAAATAACATTATAAAATATACATTTTAAATTTGCGTCTAAATTGCGTAATTTTCGAAATCATTTATTGCGCATGCGGTTTCCAGGAAGTATTGAAGTTTATCTTCCAATCCATGCATGTTTTGCGAAATTTCATTTGACGGCTAAGATGTACTACTACATGTTGCATTGAAGTACCCAAAAACTCGTAAAACGCGAATAATTTCCGAAAACTCCATATGCCATTAACGCACATCCGATTTCGGGTGCACACTAAAAAAATACATCGATCTATACCTATTTCAACGCGGTCCATTAAAAACCATGGATGACCCAGCACAATCTACTTTTTTTTTTGAGATAAATTGGGTATATCTCTCTTTCGGCTGAAGATTTTAATGCTCTCTTTTCGCAAAAATACAAAATCCGTAACAGGTCATTTACTGAAATGGAAATGATCCACAGAAAACGCAATAAATCCGTGATATTTTCACAAAACATTTTTGCCAAATTTCGTGTTTTTGGAAGGCCAGTTCCCGCCGTTCTAGTAGATGGATTTTCACGAAGAAGATTTTATATCATCCGAAACGTAAAAAACCTTACTGATCGCGGGTACCCATATCATTCAGTTGACAGATCTAAAAATTTGGCCCGAAAAATAGGTTTTCTAGAAATTTGATCGCACAAAATTTCCACCTTCGGATGAGTATTGCTCTGAAGCTGTACATACAACATACACAAAATATATATCAAATTACTCAGATTCGCGACTACATTAATCTTATAATCGATTTTTAGAAATTCCTGTTTGCGTATTAAGTAAAGTAAAATAAAAAAAACCAGTAAGGAAAGCAGTAAAATCGGACGGGGCCGACTATATGATACTCTTCACCACTTTTGGTATATTCAACATATGAATCCTAACAGAAGTCCCATTTTTAAAGGACCCGTGAAATGAAACTGGATCCATAATCATGTTATATATGAGAGCTATATGTAAATCTGAACCGATTTTCACGAAACTTAACACACATCATTCTAGACCTAATTCATTACGCTGTGCCAAATTTCGTGCAAATCGAAAGATATATAGGGACTTTAGTGCACCATTCACATTAAATCGGGCGAAAATATATATGGGAGCTATATCCAAATCTGTACCGATTTTCACGAAACTTTGCACATATCATTCTAGACCTAGTTCATTACGCAGTACCAAATTTCGTGCAAATCGAAAGATATATAGGGACTTTGGTACACCATTTACCTTAAATCGGACGAAAATATATATGGGAGCTATATCCAATTTCAGGAAACTTGACACACATCATTCTAGATCTAGTTCATTACGCTGTACCAAATTTCGTGCAAATCGAAAGATATATAGGGACCGTTTATATTAAATCGGACGAAAATATATATGGGAGCTATATCTAAATCTGAACCAATTTTTCCCAATTTGAATAGGGTTCGTCCTTGGGCCGAATAAGTGACCTATGCCAAATTTCATCCAATTCGGATTATAAATGCGACCTGTACTTTGTTTACAATTTAACATCGACAGACAGACGGACGGACGGACATGCATAAATCGACTCAGAAAGTGATACTATGCATATTCTCAAAAGGAACCATGTGTCTATCTCGTTTCCTTTTGCCTGTTACAAATATATGCACAAAGATATAATACCCTGTACCACAGAGTGGTGAAGGGTATAAAAACACTCAAAATCGAGCTTTAAAATGTCTGCATCATTTAAAGCTAGATGCAGTTAAATTTTTGAAAAATGATACATAAGGGGCGTAGTCCCCATTTTGTTGGCTTCTAGTTTTACTTTGACACGAAGGCCGTGAAATGAGCAGCTTAGTCACAAATCGATAGATAGCATAAAAAAACTGGTTCACCTCAACATGTTTTTACACATTTTTTTACATTAAAGTAGAAACAGCTTCCACCCGAATAAAGTTTGGAGGTCAATATCATGAACAGTTTGCAATTACCGATCAGTTAATGTAAATTATTCATTTTTTTCATATACTTAAGTAATTCCGGAGTTATAAAGGGTTGAACCTCGGCTTCAGCTATATTAAAAAATGGCAATATTGCCCATATATAAATTTTTGGTTATTAATTCGCTAATATAGGGATTTGTTACACAATGCGATATAGATAAAAAAACGTGACCAAAATCCCCAAACCGTTATGTGGGAGCTACCCTAAAATATGGACCAATTTTATTAATTTTTGATAGATGCTTCCAATTGTTTCTAACAATTTACTTTTGACAACATTCAGATTTCAATATTTAAATGAAAATATTCTTCTTCGGAATGTAAGCGCAATATGTGGTCAGTGTCAAACTTTGGATAGCCTTTGGATAGCCTCCACCATATATATACTGACAGGTACTAAAAATGAAAATATAGGGAACATACCAAAAAGTGGACCTATACCAACATTTCTAAAAACGGATTATGTAAACCTTAATACAAATTTCTGAAATTTATTTAAAATTTATTTATAATGGATAATTATACCCTCAGCATTATGGCTAATGACGGTGTATACACTTTAACACGGCGAAAATGTGCCTCAATGTGGTTCCCATGTTTCTTTCGACCAAATCCGTTTCAGAAAATTTAGATTTCATCCAAACTTTGCCCATCTTATTATTTCTCCAAACTTAGTTCAAATTCGAAAATCGGTCCACTCCTTCTGGAACCTCCACACATAGACTCTAAATGCGGCTATAGTTCATTATCGAACCTTACGTTCTAATTTTTTATCTCGCTATCCTCCGCAGGTGAAATGATTACAACATAGTCTTAGAGCCAAACTCAAAACGCGGAACAAATCAGATAACTATTTCAATATAAAAAAGGGGGTTATATGGGGACTACCCCAAAAAGGGGGCGATTTTTTTGGCAGGGAGATTTGTTACCATATATGACTACAGATTACCAAATTGCAGCAAATTCCATTGAAAAACGCGCTCAAGAACCTCAAAATACCGAAAATTGGGGGTAGCCTTATATGGAGACTATCCGAAATAATGGACCTATATTTATAATTTTTTGTGGAGATATTTGCTACGCAATAAGAATTCAATGTACCAAATTTCAGCGAATTCGGTTGAAAAACGTGCTCAAGAACCCCAAAATACCGATAATCGGGGGTACCCTTATATGAGGGCTACCCGAAAAAATGGACCTATATTTATAATTTTTTTTGTGGAGAAATTTTATACCCAATAAGAACTCAAAGTACTAAATTACAGCCAATTCGGTGAGAAATGCGGTCAAAAATAATCCTATAAAATTATTAAATAACTAGCATATACCCGTTACTTTGGTAACGAATGTGGGAAGTATTTACAAACCAATACCAACCAATATTAACACTTTTAGAACCATTTAGTACCAATGTTCTCTTATAGTACTCAACCCTACCTAAAAATTCTGACCGCAAAAGAAATCTAGCTCTATACAAAATTTGGTGTCATTTTTTACCCTTTGTACTCTTGCAAAATTTCCAAATTTCAAATATAGCTTCACCCAAATTCAAATTAAGTACCAGTTAGTAAACATTAATATAAATTGTATATTAATAAATATATATATATATATATATACCCCAATCTTAATTACAAATTTCAGGATTCTATCGATTCACCTAAATCCAATTTGTTTCAAATTTAGTGTCATTTAATACACATAGGTACAAATTTCCATTACTACCTACATCATGCAATCCAATGAAAATCTTATTGCTCGATTTCAAGATTTCAGCTCTATCGGTTAGCTTTTAATCCAAACTGTGCCAAATCTAGTGCCATTTAGTAGACATTCCCAAAACTTTCTACATACCCCATTCGAACACCCCAACAGTGATCCTAACCACCATTTGATACCATTTAGTACACATTAGTACGAATGCCCAAAACGTTCTACATAGCCCAATCCTACACCCCGACAATGATCCTAACTTCAAAGTTTAAGATTCTAGCTCTATCGGTTTACTCAAATCCACATTTGGTACTATTTTGAACACATTATTACAAATTTCCAAAACTTTCTACATATCCCAATACTACACCCCAAACTGTAATCCTAATTCCAAATTTCAGGATTCCAGCTGTATTGGTTCACCAAAAATTTAAATTGTACAAAATTTTGTACATATTTGTACGAACTTTCAAAACTTACCCCAATCCTACCCACCACACTGATTCTAAATCCAAGTTTCAGGATTCCAACTCTATCGGTTCACTCACAATTCAAATTGTACCAAATTTAGTGCACAGTAAAACGAATTTCCAAAACTTCCTACATACCCCAATTCTACACATCCGCAATGATCCTAAATCAAAATTTCAGGATTCCAACTCTATCGGTTCACCCACAATTCAAATTGAACCATATTTAGTACATAGTAGGACCAATTTCCAAAACCTTCCTACACCTCCACAGTGATCGTAAATCAAAATTTCATGATTCCAACTCTATCACTTCACACATAATTTAAATTGTACCAAATTTATTACACTTAGTACTAAATTCTAGTGATCCCAAATCCAAGTTTCAGTATTCCAACTCTATCGTTTGACTCACAATTCAAATTGTACCAAACACATCTCAATCTTACACCTCAACAGTGATCCTCACTCTAAATTTCATGTACCAAATTTGTACCAAATTTAATACCCATAAGTATTATTTTCTTAAACTGAATTCCACAACCCTACAGTGATCCTAACTTCAAATTTCATTGTTCCCGCTCTATCGATTCACCCAAATCCGAACTGTACCGATTATAGTACGATTTAGTACTTTTCGTACACACAAGTAACAAATTTCCAAAACTACGTTCATATCCCAGTCCTATACTCAGACGGTACTTTTAATTTCAAATTCCAGCTTGATTTGTATCTCCAAATTAAATTTGTACCAAATTTAGTACCATATAGTACTTTTCATACACATGAGTACACGCTTTCAAAACCATATCCTTAAATGGACCCTACTTCTAAACCATAATTCACACTCAAAATTTCAAAGTTTCAGCGCTATCCGTTCAAATGCTACAGAATTGTACCAAATTTAGTACATTTTCGTACTTTTCGTATAGTTATAGTTCGAATTTTCAAAAATACTTTGGTACATCTATCCTACACTCCATCAACGACCACCAAACTAAATTTCAGAGTTCTACCTCCACCGGTTCGCCAAATACAAATTTTTATAGCATTTAGTACGTTTTAGTACTTTTCGCACCGTTCTAGTACGAATTTCCAAAAACCCAGCCTTATCTGGCACCTTTAGAACAAGAGTGACTCTCACCCAAATTTTCAAGATGCTAGCTTCAGCCGTTTCGTCTGGACGTTGATGAATCGTTGAAGCTGTCAGTCAACCACTTTACTCTTTTATTAGTATAGATTAGTATAGATTAAATTTGTACCAAATATAGTACCATATAGTACTTTTCGTACACATGAGTACACGCTTTCAAAACTATCTCCTTAAATAGACTCTACATTTCAACCCTAATTCGCATTCCACATTTCAAGTTTTTAGCTCTATCCATTCACATGCTACGTATTTGTACCAAATTAAGTACATTTTAGTACTATTCGGATAGTTATAGTTCGTATTTCGAAAAACCCTTTGCTACACCTATCCTACACTCTATCAGCGACCACCAGTTCAAATTTCAGAGTTCTAGCTGTACCGGTTCGCCAAATACAAATGATATCACATTTTGTACTTTTTAGTTCTTCTCGTACCGTTCTAGTACGAATTTCCAAAAACCCAGCCTTATCTGTCACATTTGGACCAAGAGTGACCCTCACCCAAAATTTCAAGATTCTAGCTTCAGCCGTTGCCGGGCACCGAATTTGAAATTGTTAAAGTAAGATCCCTTTAAATTTAATTATGCTTCCATATTGTTAACCATACGTCACATGGTCTTGAGTATGCATATCATAGAGTTTGTTTGTATCAGTATTAAAACATAGAGATCATATATAAATTGTATTATAATAAATGCGAAATGAGATGGTGGGAGTATCAGTATCATTTATATACATATTATATAATCTAAAACAGTGTTGGGCAAAATTAAATTGAGAGCAAGTGTGTGCGAGCGTAACTGAGAATTCACCATTAAAAACGACTGACGTAAAGAGAAAGAAAGAGAAAATGTGTTTACCCATCGACCCTCAGATACGGTAGCGTATATGGGTAAGCATGCCTGATCTAAAACGTTTGCCGGATTAGCTAGTTTTTTATAGAATGTTTTATTAGTCAGAGATACCATCATATCCTTAGGTTTTATACAAATGCTTTTGGATAATGTTTTTGCCCCTCTAAATGCATTTAATTTTATAGTCTAAAAAACTTGGCAACACTATCTATCCTTTTTTAAATATTCTCCCTAATTTTTATTCAACATACCTTTATTCATCTTCGCTTGTTATTCGTACATTGTACCTTACAACTTTTTTTTTTTTTTTGATTTGAAGTACAAGAAAAAACTCGGTTAACTACAGCTGGTGTTCTACTACGGTTACACAGTTTAAGCACGCACTCCCACACTCCCTCTCTCGCTCAGACGGGCACACACACACAGACAATCACACATTTGCTGCTCTCATAATTTGTAACATTGCTAAAGGCGGCATTTTCCAACAGTCCCCGGTCTGTTCTGCTCGTTTCGGGTTTTTATTATTATTTTTATAATGATTAGAAGACGACGAAGACGATGTCTGCTTTTAAATGAAAAAAAGAAAAACACGAAACGGAATGTTCGAGTAATTATTGTAATTTATTTAACAATCAAATTGGGTTTTGTCAAATACCACTAATGAAAGTGGGTGGAAAAATGAGCCAACGAGCGAGTGACTGACTGACTGAACTACGAATAGAGGTGAAATGTAATTATATTGTTATTCTACGAAATACCTTAATTTGATAATACTACAAACCGAGAATAACAACATAAATTTCTGGTCTTGTTAAGTTTGAATATTCGGAGGGAGAGAGAGAGAGTGGTTCGGATTATGTTAATTATTCTACGAACGATGAGATTTTTGCACTAATTTGGCGAAAAAGGTTTGAGTCGATTATACAAAAAATAATGTAATCAAATATTGTTGCTGGAATTGATATGTAAAATATTCAAAATATTTTTTGTAGAGTGCTTCAGATGAAATTCAGTTTTTTAATAGAAATTGAGGTATTGCATTAAGATATGTAGCTCAAGTGGGTATTTACAATTCATTGGGTCAGTCTGACAATGAAAATGTTTTAAATATGAGTTGTAGGCCATGATTGGATTTTTAGGCAAATAAAGAGGGTTTTTTCTAAAATTCCAAGGAATTTTTATAAGCCTCCTGAATTACGAGAAAATGTGCGGAATCATTTTCGACGACCTAAAAAGAGATTTAAGACGAGCTGAAGGGACTCTTCATAGAAAAGCTGAATGGGTCTCTAAAGACGGGCTGGAGGGAATCTTTATAGACGAGCTGAAGGGAGTCTATCATAGACGAGCTGAAGGGAGTCTATCATAGACGAGCTGAAGGGAGTCTATCATAGACGAGCTGAAGGGAGTCTATCATAGACGAGCTGAAGGGAGTCTATCATAGACGAGCTGAAGGGAGTCTATCATAGACGAGCTGAAGGGAGTCTATCATAGACGAGCTGAAGGGAGTCTATCATAGACGAGCTGAAGGGAGTCTATCATAGACGAGCTGAAGGGAGTCTATCATAGACGAGCTGAAGGGAGTCTATCATAGACGAGCTGAAGGGAGTCTATCATAGACGAGCTGAAGGGAGTCTATCATAGACGAGCTGAAGGGAGTCTATCATAGACGAGCTGAAGGGAGTCTATCATAGACGAGCTGAAGGGAGTCTATCATAGACGAGCTGAAGGGAGTCTATCATAGACGAGCTGAAAAGAGTCTGTATGGACGAGCTGAAGGGAGTCTCTATGGACGAGATGAAGGGGTCTCCATGGGCGAGCTGTAGAGATTCTTTCATAGACAGATGAGACTCTACCGACGAGTTGATAGGACTCCGTATGGACGAGCAGAAGAAAATTTTTTAGACGAGCTGAAGGGAGTCTTTATAGACCAACATAAGGGAGTGGCTATAGACGAGCTAAGGGAGTCCCTAAGAAACAACCTAAATGGCGTTTTTGTAGGCGTGCTGAAGGGTGTCTTGATAGACGACCTGAGGGAGACGAACTGAAGGAAGTTTAAATCTTTATATACCAGCCGGCAGGCTAGAGAATCTTTCTAGAAAAACAATAGAGATTGGTTTAGGACCTTTAGCTCTAGGAAAAAGCGTTCTGAGGAGCTGGGGATTTTTTCCCATAAGAAAAAATCATACTCAACGGTTGTAGATTTTTTTCTTTGGAAAAAATCTCTTTCTAAGTGGTTTTGCAATTTTTCCCCTACAAAAGTTTGAGGAATTTTTTGTCTGAGGAATTTTTTGATATTGAAAAAGCGTTCCTCAGTGACTGCGGAATTTTTTCTATAGAAAAAAGTCTCCCTCACTGAGTGAAGAATTTATTCTTATAGGAAAAGTCTTCCTCAGTGGCAGAAGATTTTTTCTTATAGGAAAAAGTATCTTTCTGGGACTGAGGAAAAAGTCTACCTCAGTTACTGAGGAATTTTTCCTATAGGGAAAAGATTTCCTCAGTGGCTGAGGAATTTTTCCAAAAGGAAAAAAAATACTCAGTGACTGAGGAATTTTTCCTATAGGAAAAAGTCTTCCTCAGTGACTGAGGAATTTTTCCTACAGGAAAAAGTCTTCCTCAGTCACTTAGGATTTTTTTCCTATAAGAAAAAGTCTTCCTCAGTCACTAAGGAATTTTTTTCTATAGGAAAAAGCCTTTCTCAGTCACTGAAGAATATTTTCCTATAGGAAAAAGTCTTACTCATTGGCTGAGGATATTTTTCCTAGAGGAAAAAGTCTTCCTCAGTGACTGAGGAATTTTTTCCTATAGAAAAAAGTCTTCCTCAGTGACTGAGGATTTTTTTCCTATAGGAAAAAGTCTTCCTCAGTGACTGAGGATTTTTTTCCTACAGGAAAAAGTCATCCTCAGTGGCTGAGGAATTTTTCCCTATAGGAAAAAGTCATCCTCAGTGGCTGAGGAATTTTTCCTATAGGAAATTTTATTATTTTCCTTTAAGAAAAGTCTTCCTCAGTGACTGAGGAATTTCTTTTATAAAGGAAAAAGTCTTCCTCAGTCAATGAGAATTTTTTTCCTATAGGAAAAAGTCTTCCTCAGTCACTGAAGATTTTTTTCCTATAGGAATAAGACTTCCTCATTGACTGAGAAAAAAATCTTCAGTGCCAGTGACTAAAGAATTTTTTCCTATAGGAAAAAGTCTTCCTCAGTGACTGAGGAAGTCTTTTTCCTATAGGAAAAAGCCTTTCTCAGTCACTGAAGAATATTTTCCTATAGGAAAATGTTTTCCTCAGTGACTGAGTACTATTTTCCTTTAAGAAAAAGTCTTCCTCAGTGACTGAGGAATTTCTTTTATATAGGAAAAAGTCTTCCTCCGCCAATGAGAATTTTTTTCCTATAGGAAAAAGTCTTCCTCAGTCACTGAAGATTTTTTTCCTATAGGAATAAGACTTCCTCATTGACTGAGAAAAAAATCTTCAGTGCCAGTGACTAAAGAATTTTTTCTTATAGGAAAAAGTCTTCCTCAATCACTGAGGATTTTTCCCTATAGGAAAATGTTTTCCTCAGAAACTGAGTAACTGTGGAAATTTGTCTTCCTCAAAATTGTCCACTCCCCAGTGGCAGTAGAATTTTTTCTTATAAGGAAATGTCTTCTTCAGTGGCTGAGGGATTCTTCCCATAGGAAAAAGTCTTCCTCAACGGTAGACTTTTTCCTCTTGGAACATTTTTCTTCAATTTCTCTGTAATTTATCCCAAGAAGAAAAGGTCTTGCTCAGGTGCTGAGTATGTTTTTCGCATACCATGTGATGTCTTAAAAAATCAACTTCATCATATATCATCCAACAATAGCTAACAGAATTTATTTGAAGATTTTAAATTTAATTATCCTTTCGGCTACAACAGTTTGGTTGTCAGCTTAAGGGTTTTGATTATATTTGCGCGGGGTTTGGTGTTTTTATTTTCCTAGCTAACAGTTTTCTGCAGTTGTTTCATTGCCGTTTTTATTGTTAGACAAAATCCGTACTCCACTAGTCTACAAATGCTATCAATGCGGTCGTATTTTTCCCAACTTCATGTGGTTGTGATTTTACTTTGCCATTCCTAATATTGTTGTTACTGTGACGCACCTGTGCAACTTGTTTTATTTGTTGTTGTTGTAATAAATAAAAATCTCTAAGAAGGCGATATAAAAATCTGCACAGAAATATCGAATAGAACGAAATGAGGTAGTCATCGTCGTCGTAGTGGTTGTGAACAACAGAAAAACAACGACGACGAAGACAACGTAGAAGGAGAAGATAAGGATGAAAAGGCAAAGGATGAGACAATAACAATAATGTCTAGCAGCATAATAAAAATGAAGATGAAGAAGAAAAATAGCAACAACAACCAACTGAGGAGAATACGGGTACTCAGGAATGGTACTCAACCGCTCAAACTCAAAGATGATAAAGACAAAAAGAAAACAACAACAAAATAAAAGAAACCCATAAAAGCTGGGTAAGACGAAGGCAAGGAAAGCGGAGAACTTGAAGTCTGTGTGGAGGACGACAAAAACGATGAAAATCTTTGTTTTTATTTTGCAATGAATTGCGAATGGGGGAAGGTGGTGTAATGGGGCCCAGATGAGATTTATATAAGCGGAATGATGGTGTTTATGATACCATGCTCATGTTCTTGTTGTTGCGGGTTGAAAAACTCAGACAGTGTTGCCATATCAGAAGAGTGGGGAATTTATAGATGAGTGAAAGAGGTAGAAAGAGGGAGTCTTTGTAGAGGAGATGGAGGTAGTTTTTTTAAGACGAGCAGAAGTGAGACTTTATAAACGAATTGAAGAGAGTCTTCCTCGGCGAGATTAAGAGAGTCCTTATCAGCTAATAGAAGAGCTGAAGCTGTGAGTCTTTATAGACGTCTTGTTGCTATATGAAGAGAGTTGAATGGACATTCTATGGAAGAGCTGATGCTTGGAGCCTTTATATACAAACTGAAGGTAGCCTTTATAGACGAGCAATAATGAGTTTTTGTTTTTAGACGAGCTGAAAGGAGTCTTTAGAGACGATCGGAAAGTAGTCTTTATTGAAGAATTGAAGGGACTCTTTATAGAAGATATTGAGTGATTCTTTATAGACTTAAAAACTGAGGTTTTTTTCTAATAAGAAAAAATAGCCATCCGCCGGGGCTAAAAATGTTTTCCTATTGAAAAAAAAACACGTCCTCAATGTCTGAGGAAGTTTTTTTTCTATTAGAAAAAGTATTTATTAATGAGGTAGGATTTTTTCCAATAAAAAACCTTCCCCATTAGCTGATTTTTTTTTTACTATTGTATAATTTTTTTCTCTAGTAGTGGGGATTTTTTCCTCTTGGAAAAAGTCTTCCTCATTGATTGAGGTTTTTATACCATTCACCACACTGTGGTACAGGGTATTATTTCCTATTGGAAAAGGTCTTTTTCTATGACTAAGTATTTCTATAAGAAAAAAATCGTCCTCCATAACAAAGAATTTTTCCCTATTCTTATTAGAACATCTTCCTCGATGGCTCGGATTTGTTTCTTATTGGACAAAGTCTTCTTCAAACCCTATGGACCTTTTTCTATTGGAAAAAGTCTCTATAGCTTTAACAAGTTGGAAGAACTTTTTCTTATTGGAACACATTATCCTTAAGTGGTAATAACTTTGTTATATTGGAAAAAGTCGTATTTAATGTCTGAAGAATTTTTTTTCTAATATCAAAATGTCTTCCTACAACGGTATTTTTCATATTGGAAAAAGCCTTTTTGTGTATTGAAGAATGTCTTCTTTAATGACTGGCGATTTCGTTCCTATCCTATTTTTCCTATTCTTACTCAGAGACACTGTTAATGGCAAAGAAATTTGTTTCCTTACTAAAAATATATTTCCTATTTGAAAAAATATCTCTCGATACCTTGGTTTTATACCCTTCACCACACTGTGGTACAGGGTATTATGTCGTTGTGGATATGTTTGTAACAGGCAAAAATAATCGAGATAGACCCATGGTTCCTTTTGAGAATATGCATAGAATCACTTTCTGAGTCGATTTATGCATGTCCGTCCGTCCGTCCGTCTGTCTGACCATGTTAAATTGTAAACAAAGTACAGGTCGCATTTATGATCCGAATTGGATGAAATTTGGCATAGGTCACTTATTCGGCCCAAGGACGAACCCTATTGAAATTGGGAAAAATCGGTTCAGATTTAGATATAGCTCCCATATATATATATTTAACCGATTTAATGTAAACGGTTCCTATATATCTTTCATTTGCACGAAATTTGGTACAGCCTAATCATTTAGGTCTAGAATGATGTCTGCCAAGTTTCGTGAAAATCGGTCCAGATTTAGATATAGCTCCCTTTTATTATTGATTGATTTTAAGTAATTGACGTGCTAAGGAACCAATAGGAACAAAACGTTCTGAAATTAGTATAACCTAACCTGTGACAAGTTTGTTCGAAATCGCTCAATATTTGGATAGAGCTTCCATATATATTTTCGCCCGATTTCAAGTAAATTGGGCATCAAACTCTTCATGTTAGTCAGATTGACATCAAATTTTGCACAACTTACAAAATTGAGCATAGAATTACGTAGTTGCGTTTTCTAGAAGTGCAGACATAGCACAACGGATGACCTATTTATATTTGTTTGAAGTCGATTAACATACTTTATGGATAGATCTAGGTAGATTCACATTTAGATAAATATCACATTTTTTTAATCCAATTTTATGTTATAGTCCTGTTTAATATACCCATAGTGGTGAAGGGTATCATATAGTTGGCCCCGTCCGACTTTACTACTTTCCTTACTGGTTTTCATATTGGAAAAAGCCTTTTTGTGTATTGAAGAATGTCTTCCTAAATGACTGGCGATTTTGTTCCTATCCTATTTTCCTATTCTTACTCAGAGACACTATTAATGGCAAAAAAATTGTTTCCTAACTAAAAATACATTTCCTATTTGGAAAAATATTTCTCGATACCTAGGTTTTTATACCCTTCACCACACTAAATTGTAAACAAAGTACAGGTCGCATTTATGTTTCGATTTGGATGAAATTTGGCACAAGTCACGTTTTTGGCCCAAAGACCAGTCCTATTGAAATTCAAGAAAATCGGTTCAGATTCAGATATAGCTCCCATATATATTTTTGTCCGATTAAGGTAAATGGGGCACCAAAGTCCCTATATATCTTTCAATTTGCACGAAATTTGGCATAGAGTACAGAATTAGTTCCAGAATAATGTGTGTCAAGTTCAGATTTAGATATAGCTCCCATATATAGTTTTGTCCGATTTTATGTAAATGGTGCACCAAAGTCCCTATATATCTTTCGATTTGCACGAAATTTTGCATAGTGTACTGAATTGAGTACAGAATGACGTGTGCCAAGTTTCGAGAAAATCGGTTCAGGTTTATATATAGCTCCATATATATTTTCGTCCGATTTAAGGTAAATTGGGCACCAACGTTCCTATATATCTTTTGATTTGCACGAGATTTAGCATAGAGTACTGAATTAGGTCCAGAATGACGTGTGCCAAGTTTAGAGAAAATCGGGTCAGATTCATATAAAGCTCCCATATATATTTTCGTCCGATTTAAGGTAAATGGGGCAACAAAGTTCCTATATATCTTTCGATTAGCACGAAATTTGGCATAGGGTACTGAATTAGGTCTAGAATTATGTATGCTAAGTTTCGTGAAAATCGATTCAGATTTAGATATAGCTCCAGTATATATTTTCGACCGATTTAATTTAAATTGTGCACGAAAGACCCAAAGATTGGCCGATCGGCACCCAATTTTGTACAATGTACAGAAGTTACTATAACCTTTCGTGTGTCAAGTTTTCGGGAAATTGGTTCTGAGTTATATATAGAGTTATATATATACTTTCGTCCGCTTTTAAACAAATGGTGCACTAAAGACACATAGCTAGGCCGATTGACAAAATGTACTGAAATTAATATAAATTAATCTCTGGCAAGTTTCCTTGAAATCGGTTCAGATTTAAATATAGCATAGCATCCATATAAAATTTCGACCTATTCAAGCTGATTGTACACCAAATAATCTATGGGTACCTGATTGATATTAGCGTGTGTAAAGTTTGCTTTAAATCTATTTACAAAGTATGGGATAGGTTGCAGAATGGCATGTGTTGGAATTGATGTTAGTCGGTTTACTTATAGATAAAGATCGCATATTTAAGTTCGTTCAATTTCATGTCAATGTTCCTTTGAAAAGGATTTAGGTTACATATGTAGAATATACCCAAAGTGGTGAAGGGTATCATATAGTCGGCCCAGTCCGACTTTACTATTTTCCTTACTGGTATTACTAATTGAAAGAGCTCTACCTCCATTTCCAGTTTTATTTAATAACTGAGGATATTCCCCCCCATTAGAAAAAGTCTTCCTAAATGGCGGAGAATTGTTTTTCTATTTCTAAGAATCATTCCTAAATGGTTGAGGAGTATTTTCCTATTGGAAAGGATTTTTCCGGTAGGAAAACTCTTTCTCTAATAAATGTTTTCCTATTGGAAAAAGTCTTCCCCAATGGTTTAGGATTTTTTCTTATCAGGTAAAGTTTTCTTCAATGCATGAGAAGTTTTTTTCCTATTGGAAAAAAGTCTTCCTTAATGGCTAAAAATAATTTTCTTATTAGAAAACGTTTTTCTCTATATTGTGGATTTGTGTAATTGGAAGAACTCTCCATCAATGTTCAAGAAATGGATTTTTCCAGTCTTATTTAATAGCTGAGGATATTTTCGCTATTAGAAAAATTCTTCCTCAATGGCGTAGGATTGTTTTCCTATTCAAAGAGCCCTTCCAGGAGGTCTTCTTTAATGCTGCGGAGTTTTTTCCTCCTGGAAAAGTCTTCCTCTGTGGCTAAAGATATTTTCCTATTGGACAAAGTCTTCTTTAATATTTGACAATTTTTTCCCATTGGAAAAAGTCTTTCAGGATTTTTTTAATATTCCTTAATTGCTAAGAAAATTTTCTTATTGGAAAAAGTATTTTTCAATGGCTGAGAAGTTTTTTCCTTTTGATAAAAAAAAAATTACTAAATGACTGGGGAATTGTATTCGCAAGGAAAAATTTTCCTCGGTGATAATTGTGATTTTTTTCTATTGGAAAAATGTCTTCTTCGGAGGGTAAAACATTATTTCCTCTTAGAGAGAGTTTTTTTTAATAGGTGGATTTTTTCCAATAGAAAAATAAATAAGTATATTTTTTCTTATTGGTCTTTCTTAATGGCTGAGGAATATTTTCTTATTGGAAAAAGTCTTTCTTATTGACTTATTGGAAAAAGTCTTTCTTATTGGCCTTCCTTAATGACTGAGGAATATTTTCTTATTGGAAAAAGTCTTTCCTATTGACTGAGGGTAGTTTTCCTATTTGAAAAACTCTTTTTCAATGGCTAAGAATTGTTTCCTATTGGAAAAAGTATTCCCCAATGGTTGAAGATTTTTTTCCTGTCTTCTCTAATGCTGAGGAGTTTTTTCCTCCTGGAAAAGTCTTCCTCTGTGGCTCAAGATATTTTCCTATTGGACAATGTCTTCTCTTTTCCTCTTAGAGAGAATATTCCTCAATAGGTGGATTTTTTTCAATAGAAAAAAGGTAAGCATATTTGTTTTATTGGGAAAAGTCTTGCTCGGTGGCTAATGATTTTTTTCCTATATCCCGATTGCAAAGTACTTTTTTTCAAATTGGCTAAGATTTGTTTCTCCAATTGGAAAATGTCTTTCCCAAAGTCTGTGGCATCTTTTCCTATTGGAAAATGACTCTTCCTCAATTGCTAAGAAAGGAATTAATTTTGTAGAAAAATTCTTCGACTTTTATAACTGAGGATTTTTTCCTATTGGAAAAAGTCTTACCCAGTGGCTGATAAATATTTGTATGTATTTCTTTTCCTATTGGATGTCATATTAAATGAAAAAAATATTTGTCGTTGAGTAATTTTCTCATCCAAGAAATATTTTTTTATATGGTTTGCGAAATTGTTTACTTTAAGTGAAAGATGCCCAAAGTAGTTGTGGAATATTTTCCTATAAGAAAAAATTTTCCATATGATTTTTTCTTATATGAAAAAAAAATATTTCGCAATAATTGAGGACGTCAGGGGATATCGAAGCTTCATAGACAGTCGTATGAGAAAACAATTAAGTTTTTAAAAGAATCCCCTGATTGAAGATAGATCCAAGGATTTCCGACCAATTTCGCTTCCAAGAAACGAAATGTCAACACAGTATTTCACTGGTATATGAATGTGTGTGTGCGCGCAACTGTCTACAATATTTTTTTTTCGCCGTAACCATGTGTATATGCTTGTGTATGGGTATGTGTGAAAACGTTTGCTGTTATTTTCCCATTTCCAACTTTGGAAATGTTGGAAAAAAAACAACCCACATGTCTCCGTATGAGTGCAGAATTTTCCCCCGATATGGGAAAACGGGGAGGGTTGTTCACAGAAGTGATACACAGACGTAATGAAACGTAACGTTAAAATGAAGGCAATCAAACGAATATTTGTTGCAAAAAAGAAAAAAGAGCAGAGTGGCAAAATAAAGAGAAGTTGTTTTTTGTGTTGCTGATGTTGTTGTTTTTTCTTTCTCCGGCTTTTTTAATATGTGGGTTAATAGAAAATTGGCAATGTTTTTGCAATGCGTTCTCGTTTTGTTAGCTGTTGATGTCGTTGTCGTTGTCGTCGATGGTTGGATGCTTGTTGAATTGAATGTTGTGAAAACGTTTCGTTCCGTTTTTGTTTGTATTTTGTTTGAAACTAATGGCAAATTTTCGTAGCCCCATTACCTCCTTCCCTCCTGTATTTTTATTATTTGCATAAAAATTTCAAATGATGTTGATAGAGGTTTGAGAGAGGGAGACAAAAAACAACATACAGGCACAAAGAGTTAATACAGCTTATGCTAATAACCGAGGGGTGTGGGGGCATGAGAGTGGGCCTATGTGTGGAATTGGGTGGGAATTGGAGGTTGACGTTGTGTTTTGCTAATGTTTTGCCTATATGCTTATGAGTATGCTTGCGTTTGTTTATGTATTTTACACACACACAAAAAGCAGCGCCTTGAAGTATACTCCTGTTTGTAGGTCTTATTTTAAAAGCCTTCAAATAGGCTTTTAACAATAAACATATTGTACTTGTCGGCTTTACATGTTGTCCTTAATACCTATCGCTTTTAGCATCATGTTGTTCTTTTCAATGGAATTTTTTTGTGGCCGTTGTTGTAGCTGTTCTCTTTTTTCTCCTAAATAAAATCCATATTAAAAATCAGAACATCAAGATTCCAAAAGGATAGAAAAGGTTCGCTATACCTGAGGATTATTTTTCATACAAATGAAGATGTTCTTGAGGAAATTTTTTCATATGGGAAAAATAAGGAATTTCCACAATGGGAGGGGATTTCTTTCATATTAGAAAAAAATCGCAGTTTTTCAGAAAAAGGTTTGTTTCAGTAGCTGAGGAATTTTTCCTATAGGACTGAGAAAAAATTTCCTATAGGAAAAATTCTTCCTCAGTGTCTGAGAAATTGTATCCTATAGAAAAAAGTCTTCCTCAGTGGCTGAGGATTTTTTCTCATCAGAAAGAGTCTTCGTCAGTGACTGAGGAATCTGTTGTTATAGGAAAACGTCTTCCTCAGTCACTGAGGATTTTTTTAATACGAAAAGTATATTTCCTATAGAAAAAGTCCCCTTAACTCACTGAAGAATTTTTTCCTATAGGAAAAGTCTTCCTCAGTCACTGAAGAATTTTTTTCCTATTGGAAAAAATCTTCCTCAGTTTTTTTCTTATATGAAAAAGTCTTCTGCAGTCACTGAAAAATTTGTTCCTATAGATAAAGTCTTCCGCAGTCACTGACGAATTTTTTCCTATAGGAAAAAATTTTCCATAGTTTCTGAGGATTTTTTCCTACAGAAAAAAAATTCCTATTAGAAAAAGTCTTCCTCAGTCACTGTGGAATTTTTTCTTATAGGAAAAAGTTTTCTTCAGTCACTGAAGAATTTTTTCCTATAGGAAAAAGTCTTCCTCAGTCACTGAGGAATTTTTTCCTGTAGGAAAAAGTCTTCCTCAGTCACTGAGAAATTTTTTCCTATTGGAAAAAGTCTTCCTCAGTCATTGAGAAAAATTATCCTACAGAAAAAAGTCTTCCTCAATCATTGAGTAATTTTTTTATACGAAAAAGTCGTCCACAGTGACTGAGGATTATTTTCCTATAGGAAAAAGTATTTCTCAGTCACTGAAGAATTTTTTGCTATTGGTCACTGATGATTTTTTTCCTATAGGAAAAAGTCTTCCTCAATGATTGACGATTTTTTTATATATATTTTTTTAGGAAAAAGTTTTCCTCAGTGGATAAGGAATATTTTCCTATAGGAAAAAGTCTTCCTAAGTGTCTGAGAAAAAATTTCCTATAGGAAACAGTCTTCCTCAATCGCTGAGAAATTGTTTCCTATAAAGAAAAGAGTTCCTCAGTGGCTGAGGATTTTTTTCCCATCAGAAAGAGTCTTCATCAGTGACTGAGGAATTTGTTCATATAGGAAAAAGTCTTCCTCAGTCACTGAGGAATTTTTTCCTATTGGGAAAAGTCTTCCTCAGTCACTGAGGAATTTTTTCCTATAGGAAAAAGTCTTCCTCAGTCATTGAGGAATTTTTTCCTGTAAGAAAAAGTCTTCCTCAGTCACTGAGGAGTTTTTTCCTATAAAAACAGATTCCTCAGTCACTGATGAAGACTCTTTTTGATGGGAAAAAATCCTCAAAATCTTCATCAGTCACTGAGGATTTTTTAATACGAAAAGTATATTTCCTATAGAAAAAGTCTCCTTAAGTCACTGAAGAATTTTTTCCTATAGGAAAAATCTTCCTCAGTCACTGAAGAATTTTTTTCCTATTGGAAAAAAATCTTCCATATTTTTTTCTTATATGAAAAAGTCTTCCTCAATCACTGAGGAATTTTTTTCTATTGGAAAAAGTCTTCCTCAATCACTGAGAAAAATTATCCTATAGAAAAAAGTCTTTCTCAGTCACTGAGGAATTTTTTCTATACGTAAAAGTCGTTTACAGTGAGTGAGGAATTGTTTCCTGTAGGAAAAAGTATTCCTCAGTCACTGAAAAATGTTTTCCTATTGGAGAAAGTCTTCCTTAGTCATTGATGATTTTTTTCCTATTGGAAAAAGTCCTCCTCAGCCATTGACGAATATTTTCCCAAATATGTCTCAGTCACTGACACATTTTTTTTCAAAAGGAAATAGTCTTCCTCAATCACTGGAAATTTTTAGAAAAAAGGTGTTCCTCAGGGACTGAGGTTTTTTCTGTTCCTCAGTCTCTGAGGAAGTTTTTCTAATGGGAGAAAGTTTTCCTCAGTCTCTGAGGAAGTTTTCCCAATAAGAACGAAAGTTCCTCCATTACTGACGATTTTTTCCTATAAGAAAATATCTTCCTCAGGCACCGACGATTTTTTCCTGTAAGAAAATGAACTCCTTAGTCACTGATGATTTTTTTCCTATGGAAAAAAGTCTTCCCTTGTAGCTGTGGATTTTTTCCATTAGCAGAGTAAAGGGCGAGATTTTTTCCCACGAGACAAAAATCTTCCCCCTTTGCTAGAAATTATAAAATGTTAACAATATCTTAAGGCACATACATTAAAAGAAAATACCAAAGTATAACTTTGGGCTTCAAAACAAATCCCGGAATATTGTCATAGTAGACTGGTAAATGACAGTATTACCAACAATTTTGTTTGTTTTTGTGTTGTTTGTGTCCTTTGAAAGAATGGGTAGGTGTTAGCAAATTGCTAACATCGCGCCACATTCCCCCTTTTCCATTACCATAACCTTTGACACCTTTAAGGCATAAGTGAAGAGACGATATACACGAGTACACACGCACACCCACACATAGGCACACAATGCTATATGACTAGTACGCATTTGTAAATGGGTTAAAAGCATAAAAGCCTATACTTCCTTGACAAAAACAAACACTTGAGCGAAATACTCAAAAGTCATATTCGTAAAAGCAACAACAACATGCATTCGACGAAAAAAAAGGAGCTTGGGTTGTTTATTTCCAAGAAGGAAATGAAGCCATCCATAAATAACAATAACACACAGGGACAGAAATTGAACAAAAAAAAAAACCCTTTTTTCCCCACACCCCTTTGCTGGAGTTCTAATATCTTGGGAGCCTTTGAAAATCCTATGTCAGTCAGTCAGTTTTTTTTCGCCTTTGGCTCCTTTCCTTTGATTATTGCCTTAGTGAGCTTACTTTCACTTAAGTGTGTTTAGAAGTATTTGCAAGACTAGCATCCCTTCCACCGCATCACTTATTCGTTTGTTTTTTTCAACACATGAACTTAACAAAGTAATGGTAGCTGTTGAAATAATGAGTGTGGTGGGTAGGGGGACGGAAGCCAACAAAAACACTATACATACATATAAGTTCCTTTTAAATGTTATTTATCCATTACAGCAACTCTCTCCATGTGACACTTCAATGCACACACCCACACACCTCTGTGTTGGTAGGTGTGTGTGTGTGTGCGTACTCTTTGACATACGGGAATCCCATACGCTCTCTTATATGAAAGATATTTCCCTCGCCTCCATTTATCTTCACGTTAAGTGATAAGCAAATATTTTCTTCTTTTAATGTGGTCTTAATTTAATGAATGAAATTAAATGAAAGTTATTTGAATTTAAGCGGCAATAAAACCCGAAAAAGTCTTCCTCATTTTTACAACCATTAGGAAAGAATTTTCGTATGGGAAAATTTTCTCAGCCATTTTTAATATAGGAAAAAACCCAGTAAGGAAAGTAGTAAAGTCGGACTGGGCCGACTATACGATACCCTTCACCACTTTGGGTATATTCTACATGTGTATCCGAAAAGACGTGGCTGCACTGCTTAAAATTTAATCTCAATCAGACACCCATTGAATATTTGGTGTACAATTAACATAAATATCTATATCTGAACCGAGTAAGAAAACCTGCCAGAGATTAATTTATACTAACTTCAGTACGTTATGTCAATCGGCCTAGCTATGGATCTTTAGTGCACAATTTACTTAAAACCGGACGAAAATATATATAGGAGGTGAACACATAGTTATATACTTAATTTAGCACGCTATGTCAGAATTCTTGCCAATCAAAAGATTTGCAGGGACTTTGGTGAACCATTTATCTAAAATCGGGCGAAACTATATATCGGAACCGATTTTCACGAAACTTAGCACACATCGTTCTAGACCTAATTCAGTAGTTTATACCAATATTCGTGCAAATCGAAAGATATATAGGGACTTTGGTACACCATTTACCTTAAATCGGACGAAACTACATATGGGAGCTATATCAAAATCTGAACCGATTTTCACGAAACTTAGCACACGTCATTCTAGACTTAATTCAATACGCTTTGCCACAATTGGGGCAAATCAAATGATTTTCAGGGACTTTGGTGCACAATTTACCTAAAATCGGTCGAAGCTATATATGGGAGCTATATCTCAATCTGAACCGATTTTCTCGAAACTTAGCACACATCATTCTGGACCTAATTCAATACTCTATGCCAAATTTCGTGCAAATCGAAAGATATATAGGGACTTTGGTGCACCATTTACCTTAAATCGGACGAAACTATATATGGGAGCTATATCTAAATCTGAACCGATTGTCTCGAAACTTGGCACACGTCATTCTTGACCTGTTTCAGTACTCTATGCCAAATTCCGTGCAAATCGAAAGATATATAGGGACTTTGGTACACTATTTACCTTAAATCGGACAAATATTTATATGAGTGCTATATCTAAATCTGAACCGAATTTCCCCAATTTCAATAGGGTTCGTCCTTGAGCAAAATAAGTGACCTGTGCCAAATTTCATCCAAATCAGATCATAAATGCGACCTGTACTTTGTTAACAAAAATACATGGACGGACGGACATGCATATATATCAGAAAGTGATTCTATCATATTCTCAAAAGGAACCATGGGTCTATCTCGATTATTTTTGCCTGTTACAAACATATGCACAAAGACATAATACCCTGTACCACACTGTGGTGAAGGGTATAAATATGAGTTACTGAGGACAACATTTTCTAAGATACTTCCCATAGGAAGAAATCCTTCGGCGTTTAAGAAGATTTTTTCTTATAGGAAAAATAATTCTATAGAAAAACACTTCTCAGGCACTAAGAAAGACTTTTTCCAAAAGATTTTTTTCGATATGAATTTACATACTCATAGCCACAAAGAAGTTTTTTTTCCAATAGAAAAAAATCTCAGCCGTTGCAACAGAATTTTTCCAATAAGAAACAATTTTTAGAGTTTGAAGCAGTGTTGTTTCTGGTAGGAAAAAAGTCAATCAGTGTCTGAGAAAGACTTGTTCGAAAAAAAGGCACTGAAGATAGCTTTTTCTAAGAGGAAAGAGGAAAATATATATCGGGCACCATGGAAGAGTTTTTTTTTTTTAATTTTTCATCCTGGGGAACTGAGGAAGTGTGTTTCCAATTGAAAAAATCTCAGACAGTTTGGAAGGATATTTTTACTTTTCGATGATTCCTTAGGAAATGAGGAAGTCATTTTCGAATAGGAAAAATCCGCAGGTATTGAGGAAGGTTTTTTTCAATGGCAATAAAATCCCAGGCACTTGGAAAGACTTTCTCTAATAGGAACTTAAGAAGACCTTTTCCAATAGGAAATAAATTCTTCAGGAACTTTCCAATAGGAAAAGCTGAACTAATGAAAGCTTTGTCCTATAGAAAATAAATCCTCAGCTATTAAGGAGGTATTTTTCTTATAGGAAAATTTTGCTCAGCCACGTGTGAAGAGTTTTTTCCTATAGGCAAACAATTTTCAGGCATAGAGGAAGTCTCTTTCCAATAATATATGAAATATATGAAAAAATGCCTCTGTTACTAAGGAAGACCTTTTCCAATAGGAAAAAAATTCCTCAGGATTTTTTCTTATAAGAAAAATCCTTAGGCACTGAGAAGGGGGTTTTCCAATAGGAAACAAATCTTAAGGACTGAGGAACCCTTTTCAAATAGGGAAAAATACCTCAGGCACTAATGACTATATTTTCCTATAGGAAACCAAATTTAGGCATAGAGAAAGTGTTTTCCCAAACATCCTCAACCACTGATTAACACCTTTCATCGTAGTCAAAAATTCTACAGGTGTAGTAGAGATTTTTTAAATGTAAAAAAATCCTCAGATATAGATGAAATTTTTTTTCCAATAGGGGAACAAATTATCAGGCACTGAAGACGTTTTTTTTTTCAAATAAGAAAAAAATACACAGGAGCTGAAAAAGATTTTTCCAATAAGAAAAATCCTAATAATACACAGAGTAGGATTTTTTTCAAATGGGGAAAATCCACAGACATTGAGGAAGACTCTTTCCAATAGGAAAAAAAATTCCCAGACTTTGAGGAAGTCGTTTTAATGAGGGAAAAAAATCTTCAGTCCTTGACTGACAACTTTTCCTATTGGGCAAATATCATCAATTATTGGGGAGTACTTTTTTATCGGGGAAAAATTCCTCACATTAAGAAGAACACTTTTTCTTATATGAAAAAAAATTCCTATAGGAAAACATCTCAGGCATTGAGGAAGGCGGCTTAGGAAGACTTTTTACGATAAGAAAAAATCTCAGCCACGGAAGAAAGCTTTTTCCTTTAAAAAAATCCTCTGCGACTTAGGAAGACTTCTTCCTATAGGAAAAGATTTCTCAATCACTGAGGAAAATATTTTCTTTTAGGAAAAAAATCAACATCCACAGAGGAAGATTTTTTTCATATAGGAACTGATGAAAGTTTTTTCCAATGTGAAATATTCTCAGACACCGAGGAAGGCATATTCATATGGGAAACAATCCTATGCTACTGAGGAAGTAGAATTTCATATAGGAAAAAATTCTTCAGGTAAACTGAGGATATATTTTTTCAATAGGGAAAAATTCGAATAGGAATGTGTCTTACAGGAATGTGTCTTACACTGAGGAAAGCTTTTTCGTGTAGGAAAAAATCCTCAGGTTCTGAGGAAGGCGTTTCTATATAGGACAATTTCCTATGCCACCGAGAGCAATTGTTTTCAATAAGACTAAAATCTTCACACACTGGGGGAAGTATTTTTTTAAAAAGAAAAAAAAAACCAGTGGGAAAATTTCTTATTGGAATAAATATAAGCCACTGAGGAAGGCTCTTTCTTAAAGGAAAACTATCATATGCCACTAAGAAAAATTGTTTCCAATAAGAAAAACACCTTAGGCACTGAGGAAGAATTTTTCAAATAGGAAAAAAACCAAACGTTCTGGGAAAGTATTCAAATACACTGCGGGAAAAATTTCATATTAGAATAATATGCCTCTGCCACTAATGGAGGCTTTTTTGAAAACAAAATCCTCACACACTGAGAAAGTATTATTCCAAATAAAAAAGACACTTCAAACACACTCCAAAAATTCCTATGAAGACAATCTCCTATAGAAAAATATTTCTCATAAGAAAATCTCTCGAGGAAGATTCTTTCTTACATGAAAAAATCATCTGATAAAGTCTTTGTTCTATAGGGAAATCCTACGGCTTTGAGGAAGGCGTTTCCTTTAAGGATACATAGTATGGAGGGTATATTAATTTTGTCATTCCGTTTGTAACTCATCGAAATATTCATTTCCGACCCTATAAAGTATATATATTCTTGATCAGGGTAAAATTCTAAGACGATCTAGCCATTTCCGTCCGTCTGTTGTAATCACGCTATCTTTTGAAGGAATTGAGATAGGGTGCTGAAATTTTGCATAAAGTTGTCTTTTATCTGCAGGCAGGTCAATTTCGAAGATGGGATATATCGGTCCACGTTTAGGCATAGCTCCCATATATGTTTACACTCCAATTTTCGGTATTTTGGGGTTCTTGACCGTGTTTTTCAACCGAATTCACTAAAATTTGGTACGTTGGGTTCCTACTGGGTACTAAATGTCTCCACAAAAAATTATGAGTATAGGTCCACTTTTTCTGGTAGACCCCATATAACGGCACCTCCTAATTTTCAGTATTTTGGGGGTTTTGATCGTATTTTTCCACCGAATTGGCTGTAATTTGGTATTTTGAGTTGTTAATAGGTACCAAATTTATCCACAACAAATTATGAATATAGGTCCATTTTTTCGGGTAGCCCCCATATAAGGGTACCCCCAATATTCGGTATTTTTGGGTTCTTGAGCGCGTTTTTCAACCGAATTCGCTGTAATTTGGTATTTTGTAGTCGTAAGAGCCTGTCGTAATCATTTAACCTGCGGAGGATATCGAGATAAAAAACAAGAATTTAATATTCGATAATGAACTTTAGCCCGCATTTAGGCCTAGCCCCTGTGTGGGAGATATCAGAAGGAGTGGACCAATATGTATTCCTCCGATTTTACATAAATGGTGTACCAAACTCCTAATGTTTGTTCGATTAACACGAAAATTTGCACAATGTATCAAATTGAGACTTGAATGACGTTAATGCGTATCGTTGAAATTGACGCAGATGCAGCCATAGCTTCTATATGTATTTCGAACGGGTGTTTGATTGAAATCAATTTTGATATAAATCGTTTTCCATAAATTTGTCCCATGGTACGCAGACTACTCTAAATCTGTCCGAATGAAATTAAATTTACATGTTAATTTCATGAGCGTGTTCCTGCCAGTACATGCAATTGTGAGGATTCATATGTACAACATACCCAAAGTGGTGAAGGGTATCATATAGTCGGCCCATTCCGACTTTACTACTTTCCTTACTGGTTTCTATTAGAAAAATTCTCGGACTGTGGAATATTTTTCCCTTCATCCACTTCTGTTCTGGAATAATTAACCCAGATTCGAATTTACTTAACTAATTACTAGATATAAGTCACAAGTTTTTGTGTTGAAATATCGCATTCGTGATTTACGGGTTAATATGGCAGATAATTACCCCGAGTACGAGCATAAGCCCACAATGCAATTACAATTGCATTACTCCATATCGTTCTCTCTTTCCGCAGTAATAACCCCGCCTTTGCCAAAGCACACACTCACACATCTGTGTTTGTTTATATTTTCACAACCCTCATCCTGTTGATGCAGTCGATTTGCGACTTTGATGCTTTGGGGTGGTTGGCCACTTAATGAGGCGACTGCGACGCGACGACGGTTTAACATTTGCTAAGTAATTTCTGTGCCGCCGCAAAGTGCATCCAGTTAACTGATTACCTGATTCAGGTTTTCATTCATTGTGGGTTAATTACAAATCGAACCTATTATTATTTTCAATGATAATGGAGTCGGGGCGGGCGGGGATTATGGTGGAAACTTGCAGGCAGTGTTTCGTATGCAGAGATTGTGAATTGTTTATGACTTATGACAATGTAAACGTTAAGATTTTAATAATATTTTCAAGGATAACTGGGGATTTATTTTTAAGTTGATAGTGAAATAAATCCAATGGCAGCTCATAATATGCTGAAAATTATCGTGATACAATGGGGCGTATTGTTTATATTAAATGATTTTTAGCGTGGTGGCGTATGATGAATGTTGATGATACGTGGGATGGTATTTGAGGAGTATGACGAATAAGAGTGTATATATGAGTTTTCTTCAAACAGGATGAGTGTTTTTTTTTCTCTATAGTAAATATATAAATTTACGACAAAATCTCTGACGTCGTCTAGATTATGTTCTGTTTTCTCATATTATTTTCCCCTTAATTCGACCCCTTGGCGTCTAGTAAAATCTATGAGTTGACCGACTTCAAGGTATTATTCTTAATGGATTCTCCTCTTTGTCCTCTGTTTTACCCATTTTTCGCCTTCTGGTGTCTAGTAAAGTCTAAGCGTTGACCGACTTCAAGGTATTATTCTTAATAGGTTCTTCTCTTTGTCCCCTGGCATAACATAAAGATTAAAACCCATTGCGGGGCTTTGATATGCGACCAACTGTATGCTTTACACCATGGCAAACGCAATGCAAATGCCACGCAGCGCGACGTACACACTCACCGAAACATACACACAAATGCAAAACCTACAAACCCAAGTCTCCCAACGAAGAAATGCCACCTCTGTTCTGTTCCCAATGCGTCATTAATCGGTTTAGTATCCTTTAATCTTTGCTAACTCTTTCTAAGATTTCTGCAACTACTACTACTACTCATACCTCTACAGCTCCACCATTCCCCTACACCCAGTCCGCCATAATGGATTTTATTTACAGGTTAAGTTCTTTTGGCGACAAAGAGCTTAGCATAGCAAAGACCCACACAAAGAATGGGTAAGGAAAGAGTGTGAATGGACATTGAGTAGTATGTGTGTGTGTGCGTTGTGTTCTTTTTTGTTTGTATATTTATCAAACTACTTATCATCGTCAACGTAAGACTTTTTGGTTAACGAAATACAAACATACAAACAAAAAAAAAAAATCTCCCCAAAAAGTATGCAATTTTATATGCAAAACAGCGACTCCATTCTTACTCACACCCACCCAAACATGTCCCAAGCTGTACAATTCTGTGAGAGTGGAAGGGAGGCAGAGAGAGTGTGTGACAGAGAAATATGCAAATTGAAGCCATATACTTCAACAACAACAACAAACCTTAACTACCTTCTAGTAGGAAAAAACCCGAATTTTTGCATTCGTTTAACTTCACTTCGAGTTGAAAGGAAATTTTTATATTTTGTACAAAATGAGTTGGTAGGGTTGCCATTATATATTTTAATTTCCCCAATGTTGAAAAAAAAATACAGAAAAGTTTTTAATTTAGGGATAATTTAAACTCTTTCTGTTTTTTTTCGCAACCACAGAGAATGATTTTTTCCCATAACCTTCTTCAGATGCTCAGAAATATTTTCCTATAGAGAAAAGTCTTCATCAGTGGCTGAGAATTAGTTATAGGAAATAGTAGGGGCTGAGCAATATTTTCCTATAGGTAAAAGTCTTACTCAGTGGCTAAAGAAATTTTCCTATAGGAAAAAAATCTTCCTCAGTTATTGAGGCACATTTTCCTACAACAAAAAATCTTCCTCAGTATATAATAACATTTACCTATTAGAAAAAGAAGATTTTTTTCTATTTTTTTCCAATAAGAAACTGCTTATCTCAGTGACGATTTTTTCCAATAGAAAAAAGTTTTTATGCATTTTCCAGCAGAAGAAAGTCTTCTTCAATGAATGAGGATTTTTGCAATACGAAAATGTCCTCCTCAGAGGCTGAGAAATTTTTCCCCATTGGAAAAAGTCTTTCTTAATGGGAAAAACTCTTTCTTAGTGAAGTTAGGATTTTTTTCCTATAGAAAAAAATCTTTCTCATTGGCTGAGGAATTTCCATCTTTTAGGAAAAAGTCCTCCTCAGTGCCTAAATATTTTTACAATAAGAACAAGCTTTCCTCAGTGCCTAAGGGATGTTTTCCTATAAGAAAAATGTCTGTCTCAGAGGCTGAAGAATTTTTTCCCCATAAGAAAAAAAAAATCTTCCCCAGTGGCCGAGTCTAGTCTATGTCTCTGCTGAGGAATTTTTTTCTTATATGAAAAAGTCTTCCTCAGTGAAGAAGGAATTTTCTTCCTGAGAGACTGAGGAATTTTTCCTATATGAAAAAGTCTTCCTCATTGACAGCGGAATTTTTTCCTATAGGAAAAAATGTATAGAAAAAAATTCTTGCTAAGGTGCCGAGGCAATTTATTCGTCTTCCTTAGTCTTCCTTATTGACGTAGAATTTTCTCCTATAAGAAAAAGTCATCATAAGTGGCTGAGGAATTTTTTTCTATAGGGAAAACTCTTTCTTAATGGCTGAGGAATTTTTCCCATACGAAAAAGTTTTCCTCGATGCCTCAGGAAAATTTCTCCTTTCGAAAAGTCTTCTTCAGAGAATTTTTTCCTACAAGAAAAAGTCTTCCTCAGTGACTGAGGATTTTTTTTCCTGCAGGAAAAAGTCTCCTTAGTGACTAAGATTTTTTTCCAATCAGAAAAATACTTCTTCAGTGGCTAATGAATTTTTTCCCACAAAAAAGTCTTTCTCAGCGACTGAGTGATTTTTTTCCAGCAGGAAAAAGTCTCCTTAGTGATTTAGAATTTGTTTCCTATAGGAAAAATCTTCCCCAGTGCCTGGGGATTTTTTTCCAATAGGAAAAAGTCTTCCTCAGTGGCTGAAGATTTTTTCCAATAGGAAAAAACTTCCTCAGTGACTGAGGATTTTTTTCCAATAGGAAAATTGTTTCTCAGTTGTTGAGATTTTTTTGTATGAAAAAGTCTTCCACAGTGGCTGGAGTATTTTGTACTATAGGAAAAAGTCTTTCTCGTTGGCTGAGGAATTTTTCCAATAGGAAAAATCTACATCAGGGGCTGAGGATTTTTTTCTATAGGATAATGTCTTCCTCAGCGGCCGAGGAATTTGTTCCTGTTCTTCCGCAGTGATTGAGGAATTTTATCATATAGGAAAAATTCCTCCTCAGAGGCTGAGTAAATTTTTTACATAGGAAAAATCTTCCTCATTGGCTCAGGAAAATGTTCTCCTTTGTGAAATGTCTTCCTCTGTGGCTGAAAATTTGTTTCCGAAAGGAAAAAGTCTTCATCAGCGGCTGAGGAATGTTTTCTTATAAGAAAAATTCTTCTTCAGTGGCTGGGAATTTTTTTCGTACAGAAAAACTTCTTCCTCAGTAGCTGAGGATTTTTTCCCAAGTCTTCAAAGCCTTCTTCAATGGTTGAAGATTTTTTCCAATAGAAAACAGTTTTTCTCGTGGGCTGAAAACTTTTTTCCAATCGGAAAAATTCTTCGCCATTTGCTGAGGAAGTTTTGAGGAATTTTTTCCCCATAGGAAAAATCTTTCTCAGTAGCTGAGGATTTTTTTCCCTTTGGCAGAACTTTTCCATAGGGTCTGAAGATTTTTTCCAATTGGAAAAAGTCTTCCTCAGTGGCGGTGTAATCCAGTTTATAGTAGTTTTACATTCCAATCCCTCCAGACTGCCTTCTGACGTGCCGTGTTCCAGTTTGTCCTTATATCGTTGGAGAGAATAACTTATTGTGACACTCAAATCAAAATTTTGGTGTTCCGACGTATATTCACCTTAGCTGTATCCCTACCAATCGGCAACTCTAACACCTCTTTTACCTCTGAACATTGTTTACTCAATTGTAAAATAAATTGTGGGTGTTTGGTTTGAATTTCATTTTCTTCTTTTGTAGAAATGTATATATGTATGGATGTGTATGTGTGTGTGTGTTTACTGTATTTTCGTTATTTGGCAGTGTTAAGCTTTCCATGCTCTATTTACCTTATAAATGCAAATAAACATCAACATCATCAACCATCAATACATACATACAAACGTACATACATGGACACAAACACTCACACACACACACACACTCAGAACAGAAAACATTGAATGTGTGAATTGAATTCGAATTCAGATAAATACCACGTTGAATATTTACTTGATTTAAAATAACATTCGGCCACAACAACAACAATAACAACAACAGCGACAACAACAACATTTGTTAATAATATTTCGAATTGTTTTTATTTCATTATTTTGTAGTGTGTTCTTTGGTAGTGGTAGTGGTGGTGGTGCTAACTATTTACACTTGCAATTTTACTGTAGACCAGTAGATCAAATCGATAATTGGAGGGGGGGTGGGAAGTTGTGTATGAAATTGGAAAAAAGACAGGTGAATATGATTCAAATTAATTCGAGGAATGGACAATGGCTCTGGGAAAACTATACGAAGAAAAAGATATTGTTTTATATAAATATAGTAAATATTGTGAATTGTTTACGACTTATGACAATGTAAACGTTAAGATTTTAATCATATTTTTAAGCATGTCTGGGGATTATTTTTAAGTATATTGTGAAAAAAAATTCGATGGCAGCTGTTAATATGCTAAAGATTATTGTGATACAGTGTGGCGTATTATTTATATTCAAAGCTTTTTAGCATGGTGGCGTATGATGAATGTTGATGATACGTATGGTATTGGAGGCTCATAAATATTTGTGTTTGAAAATATTTATGACCCTCCAACTCCAGCCGAATCCGGTACTCACTATGAAACTTAAATATCAGTATATATTTTGTTTTTGCAAAATAGTTAGGCTTTCAGTTTCCAGTTTGTTGTTTTTATAAAAAAAACAACTATTTATTAGTGGGGGATATATGACATTGTCCGCCGAGGGGTAAAGCTGGGAAGATTATAGTTTCGGATCTCGCCACTGATCCTCAACAGTACCCTTAGTTTTTTCTTGGGATATTCTCCCCAGAAGCTATTTATTGCTGCTTTATAAAAAACCTTTCATACCCAAATGTCTCTTCTGACAATTCGAAGTAATAACGTTACCAGCTATTCAACCTCAATGAGAATTTCGTTGGTGCCTGACTTCGTGGCCAACAAGGCATTTGCAGACAACTACAATACATTTCCCACTGCTATGTGTCGTCACTTTGTGACGAATGCGAATGTTGTTGGTATTGCAGGTTAAAGCAATAAACCAAATAGTTTGACCTGCCTGCGTCTACAATAGAGGAGAGTAAAAAAGAGAGGAGAGTAAAGGAGAAACCGCCATATGAAATGTCTTACAAAAAGAGAACGCAGAGAACGAGCTTATTGATACAATGAAAACAAGGGCACCAGTTCCCATGGTTGCCCAGCATTAGTCTACAACTTCAGTAGTGTTGGCGAATTATTCTGCCTGACTATTTTGCAAAAACAACATACAAATATTTTGTATAAATAATCCAGGAAGTAAATGGCAAAGGTCGACGAAACCGATGATATTATACCCTACACCACTGTGATACACCCTCTACAAGAGGGGCACTTAAAATTCTTTGGTAATCTTCCTTTGGGACCATGAGAAAGATAAGGTCGACACCAAAACACAGGTTCAATTGAGACATGGGCAGACTAGTTGCGATTCGGTTATGCAAATTTTCTTGAAAATCATGTGGTCCTTCAAGAGTGTGGCCAAGAGTGGTGACCATCTGGCTGATATTGCCTTTCATTATCAACGGCATATCTTTCTTCGAATACTTAAATAATGTTTCTTATCGGAACCCCATGTTCTTCCGAATTAAGTCTTTGTAATAATATACCCAAATTAGTGTAGTAGTGTATCATATAGTCTGCAGCTTCCGATTTAAGTTTGCATAAACAATCATGTAGCTCATCTTAAAAGAGAAATTAATAAAAAAATAAAAATTTAGCCCTTTCAAATGGCTTTCTGAAAATTTTCAATGGGAAAACGAAGTTTCCATATTATGTGGGCAAAATGCCAGTATAGAGGCCTTCTATGGACATGAGGTCTTTATAAAGGTATTCTTTAGGGGAAATCCGTTTTATTGGTCTTCTGTGGAACACGTATATTCTAATAAATGACGAGAAGATATGAACAGATGACATTTGTAGAACACATAATATCTTACTGGAGGTCTTCTAAGTACATACTACCTATTAAGAGGTCGTTTGAGCACAGAGGATCGTTCTACAGGTCAACAGTGGACACGTGTTCTTTTTTGAAGCTATTCCTTTTTCCAAAGTGCTTTTTAGAGGTCTTCTGTACAAAACATGCATTGCTAAAGGTAGAGTAGCTTTGTATAGGACAGAAAATCTTTCCAGAGGTCTCCAATGTACAGAATATCTATCTAGAGGTCTTTTATGGACAAAATACATTTCAAGAGGTCATCTGGGGATGGTTGACTTTCTACATGTCATCTATTTGAATGTGACATTTCTCAAGGTGTTCTTCAATCAAAAGGCCACTTAGAGTTGTTCTGGAAATTGCATATTGCTAAAGGTCTTCTTGGGACATATACAATTTCGAGATGAATGCATTTAATATAGAGCATACATTTCGTAATTGTACAGAAGACCTTTTAATCGGATCGTTCAAAAAGTCTTCTGAGAACTGGGGATTTTTCAATAACGGATCTATGCATTTCTCAAGGTACTAGAGTTCATCTGTGGAAACATAATTGATAGAGGTCTTTGAGGAGCATGAGGACAAAAACCTTTCTTTACAGCATTCTTCTACGGATATGCTGTATTTTTCTACAAAAGGCCTATAAACCTATTAGAAGTCATCTGTAGAAGACACATATCGCTAGAAGTCTTCTTGGGACAATAGACCATTTCGGGGAGCATGAACAGAATAATTTTGTAGAGGAAAGAACATTTTTACAGAAGTCTACTTGCGCAGAAAACCTTACTAGAAGTCGTTTATTGAGAAGAGATATGAACCGAAACCCTTTTGTGGGGAACAGAAAATCTTTCCAGAGACCCCCTATGAACCGAATAGTTATCTAGAGGTATTCTCTGGACAGATGAAATTTTTCCCATTCTGTCCATCATACTGTCTATCAAATTTTGTTCGCAAATATTCATCGATTGACCGCCATTCATCAATAATCACTTCTTTGGGGTTAAACACAGTTTGGTATTTGGGGTTTTCTGCATAGACACGACGAGTCAAGATTCCCCATATGTTCTCAATCGGATTCTGGTAGGAAGTTTGAATATTTTTTGATTTTAATGACAATAATTTGTCTTCCAAGACTTAATTCATTCCACAACTAGGAAATGCCAAATCAAAATGCTTCCATGACCATTAAGGAACCGCCACCGAAATTTTGTTGTAAAGAATATCGTGGTTCCGTCCGTAGATCTCTCCAATAACAATTTAAACCATCTGGGCCTTCAAGATTGAATTTTTTCTCATGTTCAGGCGTATTTGTGTAGGGTGTTGTATGGTCAGCCCCGGCTTACTGGGGTCTATGAAACTACTCTCTAGTGCCAAGGTGAAACATTTTTTTATTATATTGTGACCGATAATTGCCCTAAAATTATATTAAGAATAAGTATATTAAGAATACAGTATTTACCATTCGCTTTATATAAGGTATATGCTTTTTTTAAGGGTTATGCCCTAGAGGCCACATATTGGGATTTAATTCAGATTCGGTAAGATATTACGATGTGCAATCAATGCATGAAATCAATGTTTACAACCTTTTAAAATGTTGACCCTGAAACATTGACCCGTGGGTTCCCATCTTCGAACTTGATATAGTTTTGGTAAAAGTAGGTGGAAAGATTCCGTTCAACTGATATTGGATGAAAAAATTTTAAAAATTTCGTCGCTTTGTGGGGAGGTACCGGAAGGAGTGGCTCGATGTTCTCCATCTCCGAACTTGATTTAAACATTAATATGTGCTAAGTTTGGATGAAATCTGTTACTTCTTTCGAAAGATATCGTGCGCGCCAGTCATCCAGACAGACAGACGGTCATTTGTAAATGGACTCCAAATTGTCGAATCGAATTTGGTCCAAAGACACATGGAGTCTAAAGAATATTTCGATGAGGGAATTTTGCCGCAACAAAGTACTAATTTTTAAATCAAATACATTAGGAAACTATTTAAAAATACAAATCAATTCTCCCATATTTCCATCCTGCAAAACAGTGTACTTTTCAGCATTTAAAAAAATATAAAACAAAAAGGGCCCTCGCTTTTAATATTTGTATTTTTTCGCTTTTTTAACGCTTAAATTTTTGGGCATAAAATGTTGATTATGGGCACTTTTTAGGGGGAATTTCGGATGAAAAGATTTCCAGGGACTTTGGTGCACCAATTACGTTAAATCGGATGAAAATATATATGGGAGCTATATCTAAATCTGAACCGATTTTCACGAAACTTTGCACATATCATTCTAGTCTTAACTCAAATCAAAAAATTTCCAGGGACTTTAGTGGACTATTTACCTAAAATCGGGCGAAACTATATATGTGAGCTATATCTAAATCTGACCCGATTTTTACGAAGCTTGGCATACATCATTCTAGATATAATTCAGTACGCTATGCCAAATTTCGTGCATATCGAAAGATATATAGGGACTTTGGTACACCACTTACCTTAAATCGGACGAAGATATATATGGGAGCTTTATCTAAATCTGAACCGATTTTCATGAAACTTAACACCCATCATTCTAGACCTTATTCATTACGCTATGCCAAATTTCTTGCAAATCGAAAGATATATAGGGACTTTGGTGCAACATTTACCTTAAATCGGACGAAAATATATATGGGAGCTATATCTAAATCTGAACCGATTTTTCCCAATTTTAATAGGGTTCGTCCTTGGGCCAATCAAATGAGCTGTGCCAAATTTCATCTAATTCGGATCATAAATGCGACCTGTACTTTGTTTACAATTTAACAGGGACAGACGGACGGACATGCATAAATCGACTCAAAAAGTGATTCTATGCATATTCTCAAAAGGAACCATTGGTCTATCTTGATTATTTTTGCCTGTTACAAACATATGCACCACAGTATATATCAATAGAAAACCTGTAGAATGCCTTAAGCCTAGTGGAGTCTTATAGCAGATTTTCTGCCTAAAGAAGACCTGTAATAACCTGTCTACCGAGGAGATGTATGTGGTATTCTTATATCTATAGATATATTTAAGTCCTAGGCACCACTTTATATTGCCTGGCGCAATCTGGCACTTCTACTGAAAAATTTGAAAATTCTTAGCAAAAACGTACTCTGTGCGGTTCGGCGTACGACCATGGCAAATTGGCAAAAAAAATAATAATGAACGAGATATCACTTGTCGACTCAAACCTGGGCATTTTTGGAACTGCCAATATGTGGAATTGATGGGTCATACGCCCAATGACTTTTTTTATTTCCGCACATCATGAATGAATATCATTGCCAACGATTTTCGGCGCCAGAAATTGCTGTTTAATAATTCAAAAACAACGTTTTCAGGTATCACAATCGGAGTTGAAAGAGTGCTTCGACAGTTGGTTGGAGCGCATAAAAACATCTATGATTCAAGGTGGAGATAGTTGGATGAAAAAAACATTTTCATTATCAGGCAAATCCTTTAGGTTGTGAATTCTGAATGGTTCAAAATTTTGACAAATTATCCAAAGAAAGATAAAATATCTAAGTGACCTATTTATACCCTTCACCACACTGTGGTACAGGGTATTATGTCTTTGTGCATATGTTTGTAACAGGCAAAAGGAAATGAGATAGACACTTGGTTCCTTTTGAGAATATGCATAGAATCACTTTTTAAGTCGATTTATGCATGTTCGTCTATCCGTTCGTCCGTCCGTCTGTCCATGTTAAATTGTAAACAAAGTACAGGTCGCATTTATGATCCGAATTAGATGAAATTTGGCACAGCTCATTTGTTTGACCCAAGGACGAACCCTATTGAAATTGGGAAAAATCGGTTCAGATTTAGATATAGCTCCCATATATATTTTCGTCCGATTTAAGGAAAATGGTGCACCAAAGTACCTATATATCTTTCGAATTGCACGACATTTGGCGTAGCGTACTAAATTAAGTCTAGAATGATGTTTGCCAAATTTCATGAAAATCGGTTCAGATTTAGATATAGCTCCCATATATATTTTCGTCCGATTTAAGGTAAATGGTGCACCAAAGTACCTAAATATCTTTCGATTTTCACGAAATTTGGCACAGCGTACGGAATTAAGTCTAGAGTGATGTGTGCTAAGTTTCGTGAAAATCGGGTCAGATTTAGACATAGCTCCCATATACAGTTTCGTCAGATTTTATGTAAATGGTACGCCAAAGTTCCTATATATCTTTCGATTTGCACGAAATTTGGCATATTGTACTGAATTAAGTCCAAAATGATATGTGTTATATTTCGTGAAAATCGGTTCAGATTTAGATACAGCTCCCATATATATTTTCGTCCCATTTAATGTAAATGGTGTATCAAAGTCCCTATATATCCTTCGATTTGCACGAAATTTGGCACAGCGTACTAAATTAGGTCTAGAATGATGTGTGTTAATTTTCTGAAAATCGGTCAAATTCCCTACATATGTATCGATTTGCACGAAATTTTGCATAGGGTACTGACTGATGTGTGCTAAGTGTCATGAATATCGGTCCGGTCGGTCGGTTTAGATATAGCTCCCATATAAAGTTTTGTCCGATTTTATGTAATTGGTGCACCAAAGTATCTTTATACCTTTCGATCTGCACGAAATTTTACATGGCGTACTAAATTGCGCCAGGGGTGAAGCGTGCTATGTTTCGTGAAGATCGGTTCAGATTTAGATATAGCTTCTATATATAGTTTCGTTCAATTTTAGGTAAATTATGCACCAAATTTTCAAAATTTATTTCTATTGAGACATTTTGCAGGGGTTATAAAATAGGTCCACATTGATGAATACAAAGTTTTGTGAAAATTGGTTTAGATTTGGAAATATCTAGCGATTTTTTGGTAAATGGTGCCCCAAACTCCCAAGGAGTGTCCGATTAATACAAAATTTGGAATAACGAGTTGAGATAGGTCCATAATAAAGTATACGACGTTTTGTGAAAATAAGTTCAGATTTATATAGAGCTCTCATATATAGTTTCTTCCGATTTTAGGTAAATGGTGCACCGAGGAGTCTACGTCTGTTCCATATACGCGAGATAAAATTGTGGACAGCACTCTGTGCTGCAGCATAAGCTATATGCCACGGTTGCTCAATTAGGTCCAGATTTCATACAAATGGTAACCAAAAGAATCCGATTGACATACAAATTTTCATAGATTTCAGAATGGTATGTGGATTTATTTTTACCCCATTCCATTTTAATGGCCCTCTAAAGATTATATGTCTGTTCTATCTACAGGATATTGTATTTGTTAGCATCTCTTGTATGTATCCAAAGTGGTGAAGGGTATCATAAAGTCGGCTCCGTCCGACATTTGAACTTTCCTTAGTGGTTTTTCCCTGAAGTGACCAATTTTTCAAAATGATTCTATAAAAGTCCCCAAAAAACCCACTGTGTATTGAATTTGTTTGATTAAATCATTCATGCCAGCCAGTCAGTCAGCCAGTCAGCTTGTCATTCATCATATTTCCTTCACAGAAAAAAAATAAAAAATAAACATTAATGAAGAGTACTTGTTCGGAGTAAATTCATTGCTTTCGCTTATTTCGTGTGTGTTTTTGTTGGTTATTCATTTTCTTGTTGTTGTTGTTATTTATAGTTGTTATTGTAATTTTTCTTCTCACCAACTCAACTGTGGTTTTATTCAACACTTTGATGCTATAGCTGTTGATGTTTGGTGGGGTGGCGGCGGTCGTCGGATGATGTTGTTACATTCACAGTTGTTGATTTCCTTCCATCGTTTTAGCCACTCACACAACAGTCTGAGATCCTTCTTGTGGTTGTGGTATATCGTCGTCGTTGCTACTGCTGTTGCCTCTCAGGCGGACTGGTCTGGCCTGGCCAGGCTGCTTGGCTGGATGGCGTTCATGTGTGACTGAAAAAGCAAAAACTGTTACAACAACAAAAATATTGGTTGCTTGGTTTTGGAGGTTATGCTTTCTTCTGTTTGCCGCTGTTGTTGTGTTTGTTGTTCTTGCTGCCGCAAAAATTGTGAAGTGATGTCGATTTTGTGAGTTTTGGTGATTTTTGGATGAACAGCTTGGTTTGACGAAGCCAGCCAGTTGCTTTTTATTGTTTTATGGTTGGATTGGTGTGTGTGTGCGAGCGAGCAAGTGTGTGTTGCTCACGCCTTTTTTCCAAATCTAATAACTTTATTTTTATGGTTACATTGCCGTTTGCTTTCACTTTTGCCCGTTTTGGCTGAGTGTGTGTGTGTGTGTGCGTACGTGTGTGTTTGTTTGTGCGCACTCCAGCAGCAAAACTTCTGGTTTATGCATTCAATTATTGTTGGGTTTTATAGTTCTCGACATAGTTATTTGTTGTGGGAATATGGCTCCATATGTATGTGTGAGTATGTGTGTGTGCACGCTCTCACATATATGAGGCCATGTTGTTCAAATCAAAACTAACTGCAACTTTTACTGCTAGAACAACAACGACAACTTCTCATTACTATGGCAATTGTTTATCAAAAACGAAGGGAATTAAAAATAACACCAACACAACAACAATTAAATTTGTATGAGCTGGCAAATAAAAACATACATCAATAGAAGACTTTTATTGGCAGTATGGACCATGTCATTGCTATGTGGCATAATTAAAGAAAAGTGGGTTGTGTGAAATTGGTTATAAAATTTGTGATTTAGAATTGAAAATTGGTATTTCGAAAATGATTGTAGGACTATTCGATTATGCCAAAATTTATTATTCAAAATTTCTAGACAGTAGATTCGATTTCAGAGGTCATGTATGGGGAAAGATCTTCATTGACTGATTTCTATGAACTTCCTAGGATTCTTCTGAAGCGCCGAAGTTTCCCGCTTTCTTCATAAGACAATTTTCATGAGTTTGCTAGGTCTTCTATGAACAGATGACCTTTCTACAGGTATACAGGGTTGCCCATATTCGACGGACCCATGTTTTTTTTTTTTAAATCAAAGAAAAAAAAATAAAAATTTGGCGGTTAGCAATGTTAATCATTTAATTTGTTCCAAGTAGATTTGTTTACATCAATTTTTGAATATGATATCTCTCAAATGGCCGCCTCTGGCGTTGATGACGTATTTTGCCCTTTTTGCTGCATTTTCCATCGTTTTTGCCAACATTTCGGCCGGAATAGCGGCTATTTCTTCACGAATGTTGTCCTTGAGCTCTTCTACGGTCCTTGGCTTGTTAACGTAAACCTTTGACTTCAAATATCCCCACAAGAAGAAGTCAGGCGGCGTCAAATCGGGCGAACGCGGTGGCCAGTCCAAATCACCACTTTTCGACATCAAACGGCCCGGAAACAAATTCTTCAGAAAATCGATTGTTATGCGACTTGTGTGCGGTGGAGCGCCGTCTTGTTGAAACCAGAACTGCCTCATACGCTTTCGACGAATAATTGGCATCACAAAATTGGTCATCATGTCGCGATAACGCTCCTGATTGATGGTAACAGCATGGCCATTTTCATTTTGGAAGAAAAACGGCCCAATGACCGTTTTCGCACTAACGCCGCACCAAACTGTGACTTTTTCGTCATGAAGAGGCACTTCTTGAATCTCCTGAGGATTTTCAGTGGCGTAAAAACGGCAATTTTGCTTATTTACGGTCCCATTCAATGTGAAATGGGCTTCATCGGACATGATAATTTTGTTCCAAAATTGCTCGTCATCTTCGGCCATTTCGATGACTCTTTGGGCCCATTCCAATTGACGAGGCTTGTCCGCAGGCAACATTCTTTGCGTCAATTGAATTTTGTACGGGAACAAACGCAAATCAATGCGAATAATCCGTTGTAAAGTGGACCGAGCCATGCCCAACTGCTGAGAACGGCGTTTTTGGGATGTTCTTGGGGACCTCTCAACACTGGCTCGTACGGCAGCGATATTCTCGGCCGATCGCCTTGGTCGACTTTTATATGGCCTCTTCGGATTAGAAAGAACCTTACCAGTCGAAAATTTTTCGTATAAACGCTTAATGGTGTTCTTAGAAGGCGCACTTCTCACATTTTTTAATGTTTTAAAAGCACGTTGAGTTTTCACAATTGACTTCTTCTGTTGAATGTAAATTTCAACTATTTCAGAGCGCTCGCGTGGCGTGTATTGGTTCATGGTAAAAATCTGCTTGGACTGACGCTTCAATAGCGGTATGTCATTAAGCGATGTGACATCTCTGTCAAAAGTTATGGCGTTGCCAGATGGTTCCTGTAAACGGGGGAACTTTTTAGACGTTCTCTATGGACAGGTTTTTAATGGAGAGAAGACCATTCAAAGGACGTCTGTGGATATCTGAAATCTTTGAGGACTTTTATAGCAGAGGACCTTTGAATAGGTGAATAGAATATATTTTCGAAGACTGAGTATAATGTCGTTTCGGGAGCAGAGTATTTTTTTAGAATTCTTTCATGGTCAGGCAATATGTCCACTAATTTTTTTTTTTGTATAAATAAGACTTTTTCTAGATACCTACATAGGGCCTTCTACAAAACCGGACAGATTTTCTATAAACAGCTGACCTATCTATAGATCTTTTATGGAGAAAATACTTTACAACTAACTATAGGCCGAGGACCTTTTAAGATCATTTTGTTGGACTTCTGTAGGCAGATAATATTTTAAGAGGTATTCTATGGACAGAAGATCTTTCCAGAGGTCTTCTAGAATGCTCTTCCAGGGATCCATGTTGGCGATATGAACAAAACTCTATTCCAAAGCCCTTCCCTAAACAGAAGAATTTTTGTGGAGGCCTTCTATAGACCGAGGCTCTAGAGGCCTTCTATTAGCTTCAGACCTTGTCAGAGATTTTCTATGAGCTGAGGAAGTTTTTACGTACACAGGGCCTTTTCTCAGAACTTTCTGCACTGAGGACGTTTACATAGATTTTCTACAGAGATTGTCATGTAATTTTTTTTCGAATTTCCTATGGTCAGAAGACTCATTCCAAAGCCCTTACCTAAACAGAAAATTTTTCTGTAGGTATTCTATAGACTACAGACCACTCTCGATATATAATCAGCATTATTAGTTACAGTCCTTGTCAGTCCTAGCATAGGAATTCACCTATAGATACAAGCCCCTTATCGAGTCTTCTATGGACACAGGGCCTTTCCTCAGACCTCCTATTGACAGAGGAACTTTTTTCAGGTCTTCTGGGGGAAGTAGACAATTCTATGAGCAGGGGATTGAAAATTTGGGCAAGGTTCCTTCCTCCAGATCCCCTCTCCAAAGCCTTTATGTAAACAGACATTTTTTCTGTAGATATTCTGTAGACAGAAGACCATTGTCTTATAAATTCAGCAATTATTTGAACACAGGGTCTCTTATGGACAAAGGGATTTTCTTCACATCTTCTGAAGGGAGAATGTAAATATCTTTGCAGGAGACCGAAGATTTTTCCTGAAGACCTTCTAAAGACAAAAGATATTTCAATGGTTCTTTTATGGCCATGGGACCTTTCTCGAGATTTTCTCAGAGAACGTTTACAGAGATTTTCTAAATAGATTTTCATGGAACACCTTTTCTAATTCCCTATGATCAGGAGACCTTTGTGGAGGACAGGCAATCATCCAGAGGTCTTCTATGGACAAAAACCCTATTCTTAAGATCTTCTCTAGACAGAATATTATTTCTGGAGTTCTTCTATAGACAGAAGACTATTCTCGAAGTTTTATATAATTTCGAAGTCTTATATATTTTAGAGGCCATGTAGTAGTGCCAGACCTTGACAGAACAGAGGAGGTTATCTATCAAGCCCCTTATCGAATCTTCTTTATACACAGAAAAAGGTCATTCTATGAGCAAGGGACCGACACACACAACACCTTTTAAAGACAAAAAATATTTTTCGGTGTCTTAAAAGGGTTTTTAAATCATGGAACTCCTTTTTGAATTCGGAAAACCTTTGTAGAGGTTAAGTGGCCTTCTCTGGTCTAAGAAAATTTCCTAAGATATCCGATCGGGACAGAAAACATTTTTCGGGATATATTGTGGACAGAAAATTAAGGACTTCTATAGATAGCAGGTTTCTTCTAAGAATAAAAGAACTCCGGCACTTCGGATGTCACTTATAATATATTACCTTATTCGAGATCTTCTAAAGACAAAAAATCATTCTTGAACTCTCTTAACACAACGGACTTTCTAGGGATATTTTAAAGACCAATAGGACATTATTAACACAGGTGTTTATAGAAACCCCATAACTTTGAAGAGATCTCAGGTACTTGAAGATACCTCAGGCCTTTTTAGAGACCTTCCTCGATTTTCGAGGACTTTTATACTACCAATATTTCAATAAGTCTTCCCTGGTTTTACTACCTTCCTAAGGGGTTTATCTGAACTTCTGGTTTGTTCTACCCATTTATTTTTTGGAAATAAAACATGTGTTTCTATAAATTAACCCCTCTTATAACTGGTCTTCCAAGATGATCCTTCATAATAGCAAATAGAATAAGACCTAGTGTAGGAAAACCTTTTATAGAGGCCAATTGGTCTGTAAAGGGGCTTTGTTCTGGCCTTCTACTTTCCTTTTAAAACATTGGCCTTTAAAGGGACCCACAACTTTGTAGAGGCCCTTGGTCTTTATAGCGAGCCCATGCCTTTAAAGAGTGTCCAGGGCTTTATAGAGATCGCTGTTCTTTGTAGAGACCCATGTTTTTTATATAGACCCCAGGTTTTATAGAGACCCTTGGTTTTTATAGAGACCCAAGCTCTTTATAGAGACAACAGTTCTTTATAGAGACAACAGTTCTTTATTGAGACTCAAGGTCTTTATAGATACCTTAGGTTTTTATAGAGACCGAAGTCTTTATAGAGACCCCAGGAGACCACAAGTCTTATTATAAACTAATTGATAAACAACAGAGACCAGAGAAGACACACAGGGGTTTACATAGATTTTATATAGACCAAAGCCACATGTCTTTACAGAATTCAATTGGACTGTATAAATACCTCAGGTCTTTATAGAGAACCCAGGACTTTATTGAGACCTCTGTATAGAAAACATTTGGTCTGTACAAATACCTGAGATGTTTTTAGATACCAATTAGTCTTTAAAGAGACCCAGGTCACTATTTGGTCCTTCGGTTTTTATAACGACTTCTTTGTCTTTATAGCATCTACAAGTCCCTTCAGAAGTATTTTGTGGACTGAAAACAGTTTCTGGTGTATTCTAAACACAGAATCTAATTTTAGAAGTGTTTACTTGTCTGAAGTTAGATGTTTTGGATCCTAACATCGTTATGTACGGAGTTTTCACCCCAACCAACATCTCCCATAAGGACTAACAACTCTTCCCATGAAAACTTCAACTTCAACCTATAGGACCTTAGGACAAACATACATCGTCCGTCCCAGACTTACCAACAACCATAGACGTATATATGTAGTAGTTTAGTTTCAAACAACATTTCACACTTTCATATTAAAAGTCTGTACTTACTTTATTGCTCCTGCTCACACTATCTCACTCATATATACACACACATACAGACAGCCACACTGGCTCACACCCTGCCATGGCTTACTGCTGATTTTAGTACTTAATTAAATTAGCCCAAGGAAAAATTTTATTTTTATAAACATTTCAAAAGAGCTTTCACTCCCAAAGTCAAGTTGGGTGTTAATGTGTGTGTGTGTGTATTTGTGTCTGTGAGTGTGAGAAGTTCTTGTATTAAATCAATTAAAGTTTAATTGACAACACAAAAGGTTGTTTAGATTTAGTTGCTTGCTACTGCTGTCAGTCATTGTAAACAACTTGTCAAGACGGTGTGATCTTTTTCTTCTTCTTTGGTCTAAAGTTTTGTTTTATGACCGCTGCAGGTTAAGGGATATTTCAATAAGTCTTCCCTGGTTTTAGTACCTTACTAAGGGGTTTATCTGAACTGATACATTATCTTCTGTTCTTCCACAGGATGTAGACCCTTGTTCTATAATAGCAAATAGACTTACTGGAATAAGACCTAGTGTTATTTTTCTATAAGAAAACCTTCTTCCATTCTATAACAAGATCTTCAGCTCTCCTATAAGTATACCTTCCGGTCTTCATGGAGACGGCCTCAGGATTTCAATAAGAAGCCCTTCTGGTCATCAATGAAGAGGCTTTGTTCTGGCCTTCTATGAGAAGACTTTCTGATCTTTTATGAGAAGAACGCATGTTCTTCTGCCAGAATATCTTTTATGACAAGGAATTCGGTATTCTAATGAGAAGAACTTCTTGTCTTTTATGAGACAAACTTGTTACCTTCTATTAGTTTTCTATGACAAGACTTTCTGACAGTCTTTTATTATAGCACCGCCTGGGTTTCTATCAGAAGACCATTTGGTCTTAAATGGCAGCAATTTAGATCTTCTACTGGAAGATTTTCTATGAGAACTTCGGTCTCCTATGAGAGGAACTTCTGGTCTTCTTTCAGAAGAACTTCTTTTTTTATGAGACCATGAGGCTACTATGGAAGACATTATGATCTTTTTTAAGAGAACCGCCAGGGCTTCTGTCAAAGGACCATCTGGCCTTCAGATCTTCAACGGGAATATCTGCTATGAGAAGAACTTCTGGTCTTTTATTAGACAATCTTCTGACTTTCTATTAATCATCTTTTAGTAGACTTTCTGCTCTTTTATGGTAGGACCGTCTGGGTATCTATCAGAAGACCATCTGACATTCTATGACAACAATTTAGATCTTCTACTGGAAGATTATATTTGATACGACCAATACGAGATTTTCTTTGAGAAGAATTTTTGGTCTTCTATGAGAACTTCTGGTCTTCTATCAGAAGTACTTCTGAATTTCTGGTATTTTATGAGACCATGTTATTCTATGAGGCTACTATGGAAGACATTTTGATCTTGCCAGAAGACCATCTCGCCGTCAGATTTTCTACGGGAATATCTTCCATGAGAAGAACTTCTAGCCTTTTATGAAACTATCTTTTGACCTTCTATTAGTCTTCTTCTGGGTTTTTAGAAGACCATCTGTCCTTCAATGGCAACATTTCAGATCTTACACTGGAAGATTTTATATGTGAAGAGCTTTGGAATTTATTCTATGAGAAGAGCTTCAGTCTCCTATAAGAAGAACTTCAGTCTTCTAAAAGAAGAACTTCTGTCTTCTATGAGAAGAACTTCTTGTCCTCTATGACAAACTTTTAGTCTTTTATTAGAACAACCTCTGATATCCTATGAGAACAACTTCTGGTATTTTATTACACCATGATCTTTTATGAGGCTACTATGGGAAGATTTTCTGTTGCTTTTGTGAGAGGGAAGAACTACGGTGTTCTATGAGAAGAACTTCGGTAATCTATAAGAAGAACTATGTTCTTATATGAGAAGAACTTCTGGTTTTCTATGACAAACTTCTGGTCTTCTATCAGAAGAACGTCTGATATTCTATGACAAATTCCTGTTCTCTTCTGTTCTTCTATAATAAAACCTTTTGTTTTTTTGAGGCCTTCTGTGAGTAGAAAAAATTTTAAATAGAATAGAAAATTTTTTTTGTTTGTCTCTTTATTTGCAATCTATTTTCAAAATAAAAAACAATAAGCAAATGTATTAATAATTCGGAAATAACGTAATGCCTAGTTCCAGCAAACTAGACTAACAATTACAGTAGGTTTAGAATATCATATATCAGTGAAACAATTATAACAATATAATGGTGATTAGTAAAATATAAATGATATAATGAATTATACATTCCGTGTTAGGAAAATGGCAAATCTAATATATGACGCCTCTTCAGTCGCCTTCTTTCTTCGCTATCATCCAGGAGAATTACAGCCAGAACATTACTGTGGTTGCTTAGCCTGTTTAAGTAATTTGTGCTATATCTTTGTAATTCTTCTGTTATTAAAGGAATACCGAGATCATTATGTATATTATTATTATTTATGAACCATGGTGCATTAACTATTTGCCTTAATGTTTTTGACTCGTATCTCTGCAGGATTTTTAAGTTTGAGTTACTTGTCGTACCCCATATCTGAATACCATATGTCCACACCGGTTTTAATATGGATTTATACAAAATTATTTTGTTATTCAGAGATAATTGCGATTTTGGTCCCAATAGCCAATACATCTTTTTCGTCTTTATGTCTAGTTGTTTTCGCTTTGCTGTGATATGATTTTTCCATGTAAGTCGTCTGTCGATGTGAATTCCTAAGTATTTTACACAGTTTGTTGTAGGAATAACCTGCCCATTCAAATACACATTTGGACAGTCCCCTTTTCGTAAAGTGAAGGTTACGTGTGCAGATTTTTCCGTATTAACCATAATGTTCCATTTTTTGCACCAATCTTCAACCAAATTAAGTTCATTCTGAACTAGGATGGATGCTATATTTTGGGATTCCTTGCAGGCTAGAATTGCGGTGTCGTCAGCATATGTTGCTATTGTTACATCATTTGTAGTTTGTAGGTCGTATGTAAAAAGAGTGTACAAAATAGGACCCAAAACGCTCCCTTGAGGAACTCCTGACTGCATTGTACAAAAACCAGATGATGAATCATTGATGCATACATAAAAATTTCGTTCGCTTAGATAAGACTTGAGTAATAAATAATAGGGCGTTGGCAGAATAGACTTTAGTTTAAACAAGAGACCGGAGTGCCATACTTTGTCGAATGCCTGTTTGACATCTAGAAATACAGCCGAACAGTATTGTTTATTTTCCAATGCGTTCCTGATGGTATTAACAACACGATGGCATTGTTCAGGCGTTGCATGTTTATTTCTGAAACCAAATTGATGTTCTGGAATCACATTTAACGCATCCAAAATTGGAGTAAGTCGCTTTTTCAATAGTTTTTCAAATAATTTTGAAAATATAGGTAATAGACTTATTGGTCTGTACGAAGTAAGAGCGTTTTCTGGTTTATTTGGCTTCAATATCATTATAACTTTTGCATATTTCCATTGCGAGGGAAAATGGCTAGTTCGCAAGATACTGTTAAAGATTGTAGTTAAAAATATTATTCCTTTCAGTGGCAAACATTTTATTACTTTAGAATCTATGTTATCATAACCTGGCGACTTAGCATTATTTAGATGCTTTATTTCTTGTTTAACTTCTCGTATATTAATTGGTTTTATGGGACGAAACATTTGGCATGGTACGTCCAGAAAATTTGTTATTTCTTCTACATCCGATGCATTTGATGTTGAAAAAGGAGTAAAGGTATCTTCCAAGTGTTTGCTGAAGGATGAAGCCTTCCTATCATTTGTTCTGCACCATGCCCCATCCTGGTCTTTTATTGGTATATTTCTCCTTTTCGGTCTAGAGAGATATAAAGAGCAATAAAATCCTTTATTCCCATTACCATCTACCTTTATGTCTGTATTCTCATCTGATTTCAAATGATATGGCTGGGACCCCTTCACATTGTAATATTTCTAACGAACTTAGATTTAGTCTTCTTCTTAACTCATGGTTTAACATCTTCTTAACTAAAATAAATAGTTTTAGTAATATCCGTTTGATCAACTAAACTTAATTTCGCAAGAAATGTACATATTTTGTTTTCAGGTCAGCTATGATGATAACCCACCACAGATTTCAGATTATTATAACTTTTAATCCATCATCCACATTTCATTTGGGATATCTCCCAATTATTGCTGAGGCATACTTTTATTGAATTTATATTCGTTTTCTCCAATGGTGGTAGAATTATTAAAATAAAATTGTACTTATCTGAGTATCATACATACTTTTATGAATATATTTATTCAAGATATTCAGATATGTGCATAGCAAATTAATATTAGTTCAGAGGTATGATTACGGTTGATGCTATAACTCTTCGTCATCGCGGAATTTTGAAAGTTTATTTTGCATATCTTACTTCCATGGGATGGCATGACTGACTGCGAAAATGTCTGCAAAGTCTATTCAGCAATTTTTGTGTCTAAAACCAAAAGTGTTTCTTTTTTCCATTCCGTCCATTGTATCACCCCAATTTTCATAGGGATGATGCGTATTTGTATCCAATTTACTCAAGCAAATTTTAAAGTGGGAATCTGTAACGCCCCTGAGGATATAAACGTAGAATGCCTATGTCATTTCAGATTTGTGATTACTTTTGATGCTTAACTCCGCCTATGATTTTTCTATCGGGTCTCATGAGAAGCTGTAAAATTCTCAGTAAAATCTGTAGAGCGGCTTTTGACTAATCAAACAAAAAATGTTATTTTCGCTGTATGTAAATTATTTAAGTGCAACGGGGAGTGCATTTTCCCCAATCGTACCACGCTCATTTTTGTATGGATGATGTGTATTTACACCTACGTTATTCAGACAAATTTTGAAGGTGGTGTCTATTACCGTTCTAAAGATATACGCATATTGCATGTACAGAAATTTTGAGGGGTGTTCACTATTGATGCTATAACTCTGCATCTACGCGGAATTTTAGAAGTTTATTAGCCTATGTTACTTTCAGGACACGTAATGACATACTGTGTAAATCTCATTAACATCTGTTCAGCGGTTTTTGCGTCAAACAATTTTTTATATAGATAGTTTTTTCAAGCAATAACAATCTAATTAATTGTAGAAAATTAACATATTTTGAGAATTTTCCATAATTGACAATTACTTAAAGATATACGCTGAACATTTTCCCCCAAAATATGTCCAAAAGGAATTACGAAGAGATGAACCCATAAACGTTCGATATAAAATGTGTGGAAATGCTAATATCTTTCAAGATATTTTCGCCGATTTTTCTAAAAATGTTTTTCACTAAACCCGTTCCACTTCAATTACAGAGTACTAACAGAAACTTTAAGTCAAATCGGTCCAGCCGTTTCTTTAATTGCCGACAACTGAAAGAAATGTTGAATCAAATCGGTCCAGCCGTTCTCAATTGATGAGTTAGTATACATTTTTTTTGGCTCCATTTTTATACCCTTCACCACACTGTGGTACGGGGTATTATGTCTTTGTGCATATGTTTGTAACAGGAAAAAGGAATCGAGATAGACCCATAGTTCCTTTTGAGAATATTCATAGAATCACTTTCTGAGTCGATTTACGCATGTCCGTCCGTCCGTCCGTCTGTCCGTCCGTCCATGTATTTTTGTGAACAAAGTACAGGTCGCATTTATGATCCGATTTGGATGAAATTTGGCACAGTTCACTTATTGGGCCCAAGGACGAACCCTATTGAAATTGGGAAAAATCGGTTCAGATTTAGATATAGCTCCCATTTATATTTTCGTCCGATTTAAGGTAAATGGTGCACCAAAGTCCCATTTACCTTAAAGGTTGTACTAAATTTCAGAATTCTATCTTACCGCAGTGTACAATGTGTTTTTAGTACAGTTTATAACATATTTCTGGAAAATACAGAACAGAATATCTAGTACTTCTTAGTAAGTTTAAGAACAATTCAGTACCATTTAATACGAATTTCCCACACTAACCTACATACAAAATATCAAGATTCGTCCGGGCGTTGATGATCGGTCAGTCACTTATAATTCAATTAAATAGACTATTTTTCACACAGATTAGGTTATGACAATTTCTGTCTTATTAACACATTAATGACGCTGGGAAAATTATATTTTTATCTTAGAAGCCACATACACGAATTCCATACTCTACCACTTCTATTCGCTCAATACCAATGTACAATATTTAGTAGTTCCTATGATTTTTAAAACCCATTCAATGAAAAACGTTATCAGTGCACCATTTTGTTTGCATACAAAATTCTCCACTCTTAGTACAAATATTTAGTATGCTTATATTTTTTACCATTCACTGTGGTACTTCACTTAGTACTAATTTCCAAATATATTTATGCATACCATTCTATTTAAAATAGTTAAGCTACATACTATGTTTCAGATTCGAATCTATACCGTATCCATTATATTTAATATTTAGTTCTTCAAAAATATATTAATGTATAGCATAGTCTTTGTAGTAGTAAAATCAACCACGTTTCCGATTTATATTTCTACCGGATCCCTTGTAAATTTTGTCACCGCTTTAGTACTAATTAGAAACAAAATATGCATAATATTCTATTAGTAATAGTATAAGCTATACAATAATTTGGGTTTTTTATCTCTATCTGTTTTATTGTAATATAATATTAAAACTTTTTAGTACAAATTCCAAAAAATATTTTCGCCCATCATTCAGCTTAAGTACATATCAAGTTTCACATATATATTTCTATTTCTTCCATTGTAATGTAATATTTAGTACTTTTTAGTACTTCCAAATTCGCATATCATTGATAAAGCTGCATACCAAATATCGGAGTTCTACTTCAAACCGTTCCGGAGTAATACAGGTTTTAGTACCATTTTAATACTAATTTCCAAAAATATTTGTGTATAACAATCTATTTATAACATCTTAAGCTACATATCAAGTTTCAGATATATATTCCTATTTGTTACATTGTATTATAATATTTAGTACTTTGTAGTACCCTTGGTACTAATTTCCAAAATGTGTTCACACATTCCCTTTCGCTTATGATTGATAAAGCTGCATACCAAATTTCAGAGTTCTACTTCAAACCGTTCCGGCGTAATATAGTATTAGTACTTTGTAGTACCTTTTCGTACTAATATAAAATATGTTAGCACCTCATTCTATTTGTAATAGCTTAAATTTCTAGCTTCAGCCGTTTCGTCTGGGCATTGATGATCAATCAGTCACTTATAAAGCAACTCTTTTATATATATAGATAATTTCAAAATATTTTCTTTGATTTTTTAATTACTCCCCTCCTTTAAAGTCATGTCTTCAAAAACTAGTTTAAAACAATTTATTTTTGAAACATTAACAACTCCAACCAACAACACTACCAAGCCATTGTACTGTAGCAACAACAACTACAATAATAAACGCACTCTACTTTAACCCAAAAAACTCCAACCAAATGGGGAAACAAAACATTTGCTCTGCTGTTGTTATATAGTGCTGGTGTCGTTGTCATTATTGTTGTTACGTTTATTTTTGTTTGTTTGTTTTTGTCCTAGTATCTGCGGAAATAATTGTGCCTGCTCCAGGATGCATGTGTGTCAACAACACAAAACCATAATTAAATGCATGAATTAAAAGACCTTAAGAATGTAATTAACACAGTAATGTCAGCTGCACGCTGTCCGCCTCCGCCGCCGACTAACAGCGAAATGCGTTAGCGAAACACGCAAAAGTAAGAAGAAGCACACGAAGAGTGCCAACTATTGTTACAAGTGGCATGCAATGTAATCTGCTAACCTAGAAGTGTGGTTGGTTGGTCGGTCGGCCGTTGAATGGGAATGTTTCTAACTAGAATTCTAATTCTTTTGTGTAGGAAGTCATTTTATTCTTTTCTGTTTTTAATGAGAACAGAAGTGATGAGTATGTTTTTGAATAATTTCTATATAAATAAAAACTTGTATATTTTAAAAGAGGTATGATATTACTGTGCTAAAGTTTGTTAGCTAGATACTTAATTAATTGAGAAATTAAACCAATAAGTACGGGGCCGACTATATGATACCCTTCACCACTTTGGGTACATACAAGAGATGTTCCGGTAGGTAGAATAGACATAGCATCTTTGGAGGACCATTGAAATGGAATCGGACGAAATTAAGTGCGTGAAGTACATACATATTTGAACTAAATTAATAAAAACCCATACACATATCAATCTAAAACTTATGAAAAATTGAATGTCAATCATCGAGCAAAATAAGTATAAAATCTATATATAAATGGACGTATATGAGCAACAGTGACATCCACCATTTGGTATGCTGCGACACAGTGCGCTATTCAAAATTTATCCCGACACAAAATCCAATACACGTTATTCCAGGCCACAATTATGGACCAATCTTCACGAAATTTTGCATGTAGGATGGGTTCTGGCCAATGAAGTCTCCTATTGTTGTTGGTAAAAATCGGCTAATATTTAGGGGATGAAATGGACCAAAAACTTTATTTTTGTCGGTTTTTCTGGTCGCTCCAGAGGCCGCAATTTGGACCAAAACATTACGTATTTTTACAAGGAGAAGGGGATCGGGCCAAAGAATAAGCATGACTGTTTTGATAAAGATCAGTCTATATTTAGCGGGTTAAATGGACCCTGACTTTTGAGTGAAAAATGACAAAATTTTTATTCTTTGGCGTATATATTTGCCCCTGAAGGACCTAGACCCAGTTGATAGTATGTTAAAGATGAGTGGTTGACCTTTAAATTGATACAGTAGTTTTCGCTTATAGTCCATTTCGCTTAAAGGCCAAAAACGGATATAAGCGAAAAAAGTACTATTTACTGACATTTTTCTTCCAAATTCATACAAATTATTTGTTCTATAGTCCACTTCGCCTATAGTCCATTTTCGTTTATAGGCCACATTTTCTGTGCATGCAAAACTAATATTGCATAGAAAAAATTTTCATATAAGCCACCCTGTTTTTTGAACTTGAATGACATTTGGATTTCTGGCACCTGTTTTTTGAAATTTTCATATTGGCCACCCAGTTTTTTGAACTTGAATGGCATTTGGATTTCAGGCAACATTTATAAATGTCAAAAATTGCTACATTCATAGAAGTTGTGAAAATGGGTACGCGCGTTACATTGAGTGTGGAGAAAAAATTAAAATTATTGAAAGACTATGAAGAAAATAATATGAAATGTGGACAACTGAGTGCCAAGTATAGAGTAAATAAATCAACAGTTTATAAAATAATCAAAAATAGTTCAAAAATTAAAAAAGCTTCCAATTCGTGCAATCTAAAAACATTGCGTCAAAGAAAAGGTGATCACCCTGATATTGAAAAGGCGCTTCTTATATGGTTTAATGAAATGCGTGGCCAGAATGCAGTGGTTATTGTTTAAACAATTTATTTATTTTAAATAAATATATGAATTTGTTTTAATAAACTTAAATTTTATTTAGAAAAGTACATGTTTTGTGTATAGTCCATGACGTGTATTATATCACGATTCAGTTATAATCCAGTAATGGACTTAAAACGAAATTCGGATATAGTCCAAATTCGCTTATAGTCCACAAAAGTTGTGCAACTATAGTTGTGGACTATAAACGAAAACTACTGTACCAATTATAGGGTCGTATGTACTCAGATGTGGGAGCTACACTTAAATATTTACAGGTGCTTACGCATTCAGACATTATTTAGTAACCCAAAACCACACTAGAGGGCGGCAATATAGCGCTGATCGCTTTGAAAATTTCCATGAGATTCCACTTATGGTCAAGGACAACGCCTATAACTTTCGGTGATGATCAGAAAATTATTTTGGGATGCAGTGGACCGAAAAATTAATTATTTTTGTGATATTTTCGAGTCGATCTATAGACCACAAATGAAAGCCGAACATCACAACACAACCCACGGTAAAAGGAATCTGGACCCTAGCTGTACTGAATACTCGTAATATTCGGAAAATATGTCAGTGTAAGGAAGAGGTGCTGCTTACCTCAAATCGGGCAATAGAATGGAATTATCACGAAATATTGGACAGGCTCGGAATAAACATCCGCAGAAAGTTCGGTTTCGGTGGTAGTTGCGTAGGGTATCGTATGGTCGGCTCCGTCCGACTATACTGCTCCGCTCACTGGTTTTGTACATATGTTTGGAGACGAGATAGACACAGGGTTCCTTGTTGAGAATATGCATAGAATCACTTTCTAAGTCGATTTATGCATGTCCGTCCGTCTGCCCACGTTAAATTGTAAACAAATTACAGGTAGTATTCATCGCTTCAGGTTTACATATAGCTCCCATATATATTTTCGACCGATTTAATGTAAATTGTGCACCAAATCTTTTGATTTGCACGAAATTTGGCACAAACTACCGAATTAAATTTGTTTTTTGTTTTTCTTGATTTTTTGTAGTTTCCTATATTTTCGCCAACACCTCTTTCAATTTCCCACAATTCGTTTACATTCTAAAAAATTGTTAAAATAACGTCCCTATCATGTTGAGGTAGGTTTGGTTAGTAATTCAAGCACGTGCTGCATTACTTGCTATTGTCGAGTTTTTTTCCGGCAGCTGAGAATATACTGTTGTTATTTCCATATTGTGATACTTTTTCATACACTTGTGGCAGAGACGAAAAACAAAAAGTAAACACGGAAGTGTCGAAGCACGTGCTGGCATCAACAAATGTAAACAAAATTTCGTCAGTTATCCAAAGCCGGTAAAAATATTTATTGCATTCGGCGCATAGCGCATGTGTGAAACAAGAATTTATACTCACATTTTATCCGTAGTGGAGTCTCTCTCTAAGTATGTACTCAAAAGCTTTTGCGCCAAAAATTATAAATTCGAATGATGTTGCAACGAAACAGTTAGTTTGTCGTTGGCATGCGAGTGGTGAATTGTGAAGCAAAAAAAAAACGACTATCATTTCACTCAAGGATTAAAGGATTAACGTTTTTTAACAATCACCGCACATGAACAAGGATTAAAGTGTATTTTAAAGGATTACATATTTTTGTAAAAATTAAAAAGTGATTAGTGAGAAAAAATTTAAAATAAAAAAAGATCACACACATTCTCAAAATGATAAATGAATGAAATATAAATAACATTTTTTGCAAATATAAAAAAAAAATAATTAAAATAGACATTTAACAGATAAGTTTTCCTGTTCAGACAATAAATGGTGTCTGTCGCTTGCTGTTAAATGCTAAATAATTAATCAAATGAATGCCTCAAGTGTGTCGGCAGCCTAGTGTTGTCCATAAGTGATGTGCATGTTTGTTAGTTTGTTGTGGCATAGTATGTCTGTCGCCTATGATCATTTTGCTGGCATTAAAAGCCTATGGGGTGTATGATTAATATTTCATTAAATTCATCATCGTCATAAAAAACTCATACGCCAGTGGGTACCAACATCACAACTGAGATTAACAGAAGGAAAATCGATGTAGATGACACACACAGATATAAGAAAATACGGTCACACACAAACTCGTAAACATATAGTGTTCATAGTTTTGGCAAATGTCATTAATTATAGCATTCATTTTTATCAATTTGATTTATGTAAATTAATTTTCGTATCGTCATCATTATCATCAGTTAAATGGAAATTACTGTTAAATGCTAAATTAATGCATTTTGTGTGTGTGTCGGTGTGTGTCTGGAATAAACAACTTTAACAAATAAACTTAAAAATGAAATCGATTGAATTTGTGTGGATATTTATCAAGAGGATTAAGAGCATTATAATGAAACATTAAATAGGTATGTATGCGATATAATGTTAAAAAATATGAAATAAATCTATATATATAAAAATCAATTTCTGTTTGTAAGTTCATAAACCACCTTTATGTAGGTGTTGCCAATTTCCAATTTGTTGTTATGAAAATGATAAAGGTGGAAATAGCTGAATCAAAAAAGTGATACTGATGACAGAGTTCGTACAATTCGAGTACGCATAGATTTAAATAATGTGGACTCTATACACAAAATAGTACTGTACACATTACTGATGACAGAATTCGTAAAATTTGAGCACGAACCGATTTAAATAATTTGGACTGTATACACAAATTAGTACTGTACACATATGTGTCCTCTTTATACCCTGCAGCAAACTGTGTTTCAGGGTATTATGACTTTGTGCATATGTTTGTAACAGGCAAAAGAAATCGAGATAGACCCATGGTCACTTTTGAGAATAAGCATAGAATAACTTTCTGAGTCGATTTATGCATGAAATGGTCCCTATATATCTTTCAATTTGCACGAAATTTTTTGGTATAGCCTACTAAATTAGGTCAAGAATAATGTGTGCTAAGTTTCGTGAAAATCGGTTCAGATTTAGATATAGCTCCCATATATAGTTTCGCCCGATTTTAGGTAATTGGTACACCAAAGTCGCTATATATCATTCGATTTGCACGAATTTTGGCATAGCGTACTGAATTAAGTCTAAAATGATTGTGCTAAGTTTCATGCAAATAGGTTCAGATTTAGATATAGCTCCCATATATATATATTTGTGTCCGATTTAATATAAATGGTCTCTATATATCCTTCGATTTGCACGAAATTTGGTACAGCCTACTAAATTAGGTCAAGAATGATGTATGCTAAGTTTCGTGAAAATCGGTTCAGAATTAGATATAGCTCCCATATATAGTTTCAACCGATTTTAGGTAATTGGTACACCAAAGTCGCTATATATATTCGATTTACATAAATTTTGGCATAGCGTTCTGAACTAATTCTAGAATGATTTGTGCTAAGTTTCGTGAAAATCGATTCAGATTTAGATATAGCGCTGTCCGTCCGTCCGTCCGTATGTTGATGTTAAATTGTGAACAAAGTACAAGTCGCATTTATAATCCGATTTGGATGAAATTTGGTACAGCTCATTTATTTGGCCCAAGGGCGAACTATATTGAAATTGGTGAAAATCGGTTCAGATTTACATATAGCTCCTATATATATTTTCGTCCGATTTAATGTAAATGGTCCCTATATATCTTTCGATTTGCACGAAATTTTGTATAGAATACTGAATTAGGTCAAGAATAATGTATGCTATGTTTCGTGAAAATCGGCTCAGATTTAGATATAGCTCCCATATATAGTTTCGCCCGATTTTATGTAAATGGTGCACTAAAGCCTCTATAATTGGCACACCAAAATCGCTATATATTATTCCATTTGCATGAATTTTGGCATAGCGTAGAATGATGTGTGTTAAGGTTCGTGAAAAACGATTCAGATTTAGATAGATTTTGGCATAGCGTACTGAATTAGAATGATAGCGCTAAGTTTCATAAAAATCGGTTCAGATTTAGATATAGGTCCCATATATATTTTTGTCCGATTTAATGTAAATGGTCTCTATATATCTTTCGATTTGCTCGAAATTTGGTACAGCCTACTAAATTAGGTTAAGAATGATGTATGCTAAGTTTCGTGAAAATCGGTTCAGATTTATATATAGCTCCCATATTTTCGTTCGCTTTTATGTAAATGGTGCACTAAAGCCCCTGAAAATCATTCGATTTGCACGAATTTTGGCATAGCGTACTGAATTATGTCTAGAATAGTCTATCAAAGTTTCGTGAAAATCTGTTCAGATTTAGATGAAGCTTCCATATATATGTTCGTCCGATATAAATTAATCTCTGGTAACTTTCCTTGAATTCGGTTCATGGTAAATTTACACCATGTAATCAATGGATGTCTGATTGAGATTAAATTTTAAACCGAGCAATATACCAAATAGCGTGTATCAAGTTAGCTTTAAATCGATTTACAAAATTAAGCATAGGTTGCAGAATGACATGTGTAGGGATTGATGTTAGTCGGTTTAGATATAGATAAATTTCACATATTTAAATTCGTTCAATTTCATGTCAATGTTCCTTCAAAATGGCGACGTCTGTTAGGATACATATGTAGAATATACCCAAAATGGTGGAGGGTATCATATAGTCGGCCCAGTCCGAATTTACTGCTTTCCTTACTTTTTTTTAGTTTGTGAAAACATATTTACTTTGGAAAAAATGTTATTTGGCTTAAAAAACACCGAAGTGAATATTGTGAATTTTAATTATAAATCGTTTGATCACCTAGAAGGCACGTTAAAAGTCGGAGACTGGGATATGATAAATTTAGATACACCTTTAATTTTTATTCGCTGATCCTATTACTGATAACAAAAACTTTTTGTGTACCAAAAGCTTTGGGATTTTGTTCTAATAATCATAATCCCTCATCATTCTATATATTCCTAGATCAGCGCAAAATTATTGTTGTACAGCAACTGTTTTAGCGGGAAAATATTGCAACACTTTGCGTAGAATTTTTGCATCAAATTTATATTTAACGCAACGTGTAAAGTTAATATTGGCAAATGCTCTGTTAATGTCGCTGCTCTTACATGGACTTGGAGTGTATTCGGGATCCATTGATTTGCATGTTAATAAGCTAAAGCGAATTATTAATACGCTTTATTTATAATCTACGTAGTGACAATCACGTGCCGGAATATGTTACTCGCTTTCTTGGATGTTCTTTTGAAAAAAAATATTCAGAATATATATTACCGTGGACACTTAAAGATGTTATTTTCTTTCTCACACTCCTCCAGAAACCCCAATACTTTGATACCTCGAATTTGAAATATTTGCGCGATGTTGGAATGCACTGCCACTTGAGTTACGGTTTTTTCTCACAGCAATAATGCTATACGTTTAAAAATTCTAAGTCAGTTACACATTTCATAGTAAAAATTACCATATTATGGATTTACTTCTTTGGCCTTTGGAAGGGGCAGCGATGTGCCACGGGTCCAGCTAGTAATAATATAAAAACCAGTAAGGAAAGTAGTAAAGTTGGACGGGGCCGACTATATGATACCCTTCACCACTATGGGTATATTAAACAGCATTTTTAACATGAAATTGGATGAAATAAATATGTGATATTTATCTAAATGTGAATCGGAGTAGATCTATCCATAAACATGTCATTCGTTTGGGACAAAAATATGAAAATCGACTTCAAACAAATCGACTTCTAGAAAACGAACCTACGTAATTCTAGGCTCAATTTTGTACGTTGTGCAAAATTTGATGTCAAGCTGACAAACATGAGGAGTATGATGTACAATTTACTTATAATCGGACGAAAATGCATATGGAAGCTATACCCAAATGAAACGATTTCAACGAAACTTGTCACAGGTTAAGTTATACTAATTTCGGTACGTTTAGTTCCAATCAGCCATATATTGGTTTCTTGGTGCGTCAATTACTTCATATCAGCTATATCTAAATCTCAACCGATTTTTTACGAAACTTGGCACACAAGATTCTGGACTAAATTCAGTACGTTATGCAACATAAGAACTTTGGCACATTATTTAAATTAAATAGGACGAAAAAATATATATCTAGATCTGAACCGATTTTCACGAAACTTGACAGACATTGCTCTAGGCTCAATTCAATACGTCATGCCAAATTTCATCCAAATCGGATCATAAATGCGACCTGTACTTTGTTTTCAATTTAACATCTACAGACGGACGGACGGACGGACATGCATAAATCGACTCAGAAAGTGATTCTATGCATATTCTCCAAAGGAACCCTGTGTCTATCGCGTTTCCTTTTGCCTGTTACAAACATATGCACAAAGACATAATACCCTGTACCACAGTGTGGTAAAGGGGGCGAATATTAAAAATTTTTGGTAGGGAGAATTGTTATCATATACGACTACAAAATAGCAAATTGCAGCGAATTCGGTTGAAAAACGCACTCAAGATCCCAACAGTACTTTATATGGGGACTATCCGAAAAAATGAACCTATATTTATAATTTTTTTGTGGAGAGAATTGGTACCTATTAAGAACTCAAACTACTAAATTACAGCCAATTCGGTGGAAAAATGCGATCAAAACCCCCAAAATACTGAAGATTAGGTAATGTTATATGGGGGCTACCGGAAAAAGTGGACTTATATTTATAATTTTTTGTGGATAAATTTAGTACCCAATAAGAACTCAATGTATCAAATTTCAGCGTGTTCGGTTGAAAACGCGCTCAAGAACCCCAAAATACCGAAAATTGGGAGGTACTGTTATATGGGAGCGAATTTGACCTGTTTGAAGACAAACGACAAACCTATGCAAAAGTTCAGCACCCTATCTCAATTCCTTCAGAAGATAGCGTGATTACGGACAGACAGACGGACGGACAAACGGACGGACATGGCTAGATCGTCTTAGAATTTTACCCTGATCAAGAATATATATACTTTATAGGGTCGGAAATGCATATTTCGATGAGTTACAAACGGAATGAACAAATTATTTTACCTCCATACTATGGTGGATGGTAGTATAAATAATTTAGTAATATAAATAATATAGTGATTTTCACTAGTAAGATAAGAAAAGTTAATGGAAGATTTCTTTTTTTTGGTTTTTTATTTAATTTGAAGCTAAACTAATTCAACAATGTTATATTAAAATTTCGAGTTAAAATCTTCCTTATTTTCAAGATCTTCCTTATTTTCTAACATGGTTTGTGGTCGAAAATAGGGAATTGTTCAAAAATCGAATTTCGTAGGTCCGCCATTTTGTTAATTTTAACGAGAGCCAGACATGTATACTTTCAAATCGCGTTGGAATTTTTGGAATCGGGCGTTGCTGTGTTCGGAAATTATCGGGTCGTGCTTAATGATAGAAATTTTGTCATAAAAGGAAATCCAGGAGAAGAAGAAGAAGTGGGTGCGTAGGTTATTCTTCTGGCTTTTATTTTAATTGCAAGACTTTGAGCATTAAGATCGACTCGAAAAGAAAAACCAGACTTAATGGTAAATATGTCAGACGAATTCCATTGTTTTTCGTAATGTATAATTTATTCGAAAATTATTAGTGTTAGTAGATCTAAGGTTTTCTGAGCAAAAGGACAATGAAAACTGACGAATTTCGACTTCGTGTCTTTGGGGACCTTATCTGATATCTTATGAGCGACATTTATATGAAATTTTTGTAGGTAGCAAAATGTCGGTAAAAAGAACGAAAATATAAATGCGAGATTTATCTAAATCGGAATCGATTTTTACGATGTTTAACACACATCGTTCTAGACTTAATTCAGCTCGCTGTGCCTAATTTCGTGTAAATCGAAGGGTATATAGGGATGGGGTTTGGTGCACTATTTACCTAAAATCGGACTAAAATATGTATGGGAACTATATCTATATCAAATTTCATCCAATTCGGATCATAAATGCGACCTGTACATTGTTTACAATTTAACATGGACAGACGGACAGACAGACGGAGATGCATAAATCGACATAGAATGTGATTCTATCCATATTCTCAAAAGGAACCATGGGTCTATCTCGTTTCCTTTTGCCTGTTACAATCATATGCACAAAGACATAATTTCTGTACCGCAGTGTGGGAATAAATAGATCAGAATTCAAATTATATATTTTAGCAAATACGTACAGGTTCCGGATTTACTTCCAGTTAGTACTTTTCGAACACTTCTTACACATTTTCATGGCTACCTCCATACCACCACCACTAAATTTAGTACCAGTTAGTATAAAAAACCCTTTGGCACTTCTTTCTAACTCTCCGTCAGTGACCCACATTTTTGTTTAAGCTATCTCCGTTGCCGAAATCGAAATTTAGTGCATTTGCTATTCTATTTACTATTCGTACACATCAATTCGAGTTTCCAAAATTATCTCTATAGCTCAGTACTACACTCCAAGAGTAATCTAAATACCAAATTCCGGGATTCAACCAAATTCAAATTGTTCCAAATTTAGTACGATCATACTCATAAGTAAGAATTTCTAAAACTACATCAATCATACTCTCCAACAGTAATCTTAATTCCACCAAAGTCCAAATTTAGTACTTTTTGTACTCATAAGTACGAATTTCCAAACATACCTCAATCCTGATTTCAAATAGTAATCGTAAGTCAAAATTTAAGAATTCCAGCTCTGTCTGTTCATCAAAAACCAAATTGTACCAGATTTGGTACCATTCTGTACTTTTCGTACCCATATTCCAAACTATATTAAATCTACACTCCCACATTAACCTAAGTTGCAACTTTCGGGATTCGAATTCTACCCGTTCACCAAAGTGCAAATTGTACCAAATTGTGTGCTTTTCGTACCCATAGGTACGAATTTCCAAAACTATCCCAGTCACGTTCTCCAATAATTACCTTTAGTCCACATTTAAAGATTCCAGCTCTATCCGTTCACCATTAGCCAAATTTAGTACCATTTATTACTTTTCGTAGAGGTAAGAACGATTTTATAAAACTTCC